>NW_028277124.1:9597812-9748750 GCF_059951505.1 Python bivittatus | reverse complement strand
ACTGGGTGCTCTTAACCCAGGGACTACCTTTATAAAAATAGAATGCTTATTTTCAAAAGGACAGGATTTTACCCAGTCCTTACAACCATGTTGTCATATTAGATCAATATATACCCACTGGTATGATTGTGGTCCATAAGTAAGTACCCTATACAAAGACATGGTGAAAAAAAAATACAAGGAATTTGAAATATAATGTCTTTATTGAGCCTCAGAATCCTGAAAAGTTTCCCTTACTGTTGCTGTTTTAACTATTAATTATTTATGTATTTATCTAATTCACTGAGACCAGATAGTTTAATTAGTTCCTTTTTATCAGACAAGTTTACAACATCTAAATCGAAAGTAGCTCATTTTTTAAATTAATTTTGATTTCTAGCCCCATTCATAACTAAACGGTTTCTAATTCCTTTCACAGATATTAAGCACTTAGGAATCTAAATTGTTGTTGACCTAATAAAAGTATCCCCAATATATACTCTTTTTTTTTTTTCTTTGTTGTCCCTTCAAGCCAGTTTTTTGACTTCTGGTGACTGCCTGGACAAGTCCCTGCAGTTTTCTTAGCAAGGTTTTTCAGAAGTGGTTTGCTATTGCCTCCTTCCTAGGGCTGAGAGAGAGTGACTGTCCCAAGGTCACCCAGCTGGCTTTGTGCCTAAGGTGGGACTAGAACTCATGGTCTCCCAGTTTCTAGCCTGATGCCTTAACCACTGCACCAAACTGGCTATCTATACTTTGTATGAACTACAAATATGTGCTTTCCCCCCCCCCCCCCTATTTCAAGGAAAGATAGCTTTTATATCTCTTGAAATAATGTTCTTTTCTGTTTTGGATTTTCCTTTAAGATTTTGGATTAATCTTCACTTAAGAAAGCTCACTGGGTAACTTTGGGCCAGTCACTTTCTTTCATCCCAAACTTCCTCACAGATTGTTCTGGGTAAAATAGGAAGAAGGGTGCTATATATAGCACCTTGAACTCCTGAATGAAAGGCAGAATATGGATGGATGAATGAATGAATGAATGAATGAATGAATGAATGAATGAATGAATGAACATAGAGGAGAACTTCTATGAAGAACTGATCACATGGCAGTGTGATGCTAGACAGTCTGGGAAAAGGGATGGAGATTCTATTCTTGTATTTGCTCTCTTAAAATGCAAATATTTTCAGTGTACCTTTGAAAGTGAGGTATAAGCAGCCAATGACCTATATTATCTATGACAGGATTCCAGAATGACACATTTTAATTTTCACAGGTGTAGCTGTGTTAATCTATGGAACAAAAATTCCAGATAATCTTGTGATATAGCACCTGACAGATGAACAAATGTGTTTTTGCATAAACTTTCCTGGATCAGTGATCACTTTGTCAGCTACAAGGAATATGGACTTCAGAGTAGTATTATATCAATAATCAAACATCCTTTACTTTAAGGACTTTACTTTACTTCAAACATCCTTTACTTTAATAATCAAACATCCCTTACTTTAAGATCTACCATAAGGTAGATCTGCTTTCCACAAAAACCCACAATTTGAACTAAATGTATACGGAATTTGTTCAGTCTCGTAGCCTATGATGGCTTTACGTGTCAGGATTTGCAGGCAAATTTCTTTGCTCTTTCATTTCAACTGGACTGGGATAGAGGTGCCCAACTTAATCCAAGCAAATACTCAGTAGATGGAACTTTCCCAATCACTTGATATAAACGATCCTGACAAATTTTTCAATAGTTGGTTCTCCTACCCCAATCCATCTATTACAGTGGATATATAGGCAGAAATTAAACAAGTTCAACATTCATCCACACACTTTACCTAGAAATACCTGCAACAATTTCTACCTGATGTGCTGTGATATGAGAAAGTGTTGTATGAACTATCAATAAAGCAGAATTAAAGAGGATCACAATTGACCCATAGATAATCTTTACTTTAAACTTTTCTGTGTGATTTTACTACTAGCGTTTTGAATATGGATGGATAGATGCACATTTCTTCCTTATTGGTGAGGGAGAGAGAGAAATCCTTTGCTAAAAACACAGAAATGGAAGTAAAGCCGGGAGACCAAAGAGGAGTTGAGTTCTACATCTCACCTTCTATTGTGGACAGATTGTTTTAATGAAAATTTAAAACAGAAAATATGGAGGGAAGTCATATTAACCTTTTCCACTTCTGTTGTCCTAAGGTAATTCCTTCCCCTACCTTTATGTCTGCTATGAACCCCAGAGAGAAAGCTCCACTGAGTATTGTGGGAGGATTCCATCATGGAGCTCACAACATTCTTCTTAGGGCTGAGATTCAGGAGGGGAAAAATAAACCTCCTTTCCAAAAGCCTCATCTACGCCTTAAAAGAAATCTGAAATAAAGATTGCTACCAATGCGTTGAGTTTGCATCTGATTTGCACTAAAAAACATTGTAATAGACTTTTCCCATCTCACATAGTGGAAATAAGGCTACCATTGCCTGAGCTATTTCATTTTCTATCTCTCTTGGCATACTCTGTTATTTGCAGTTAGGAGAAAAACGAGCTTTTCTGGATGAAAGTTTTAGCACATCATCAAAATATCCCCATTATACAAAATTTAGCCATTTTCCTTAATATACTTTATCTTGCAGAAGGTATCACATTTGAACTCCTCCCTTTATGTTTTTCTGTGCCACAGAAAGTTCAAGATTTCATCAGAAACTAGCTCCAACTGTACATCATTAAACTGCTGGAAATTTCATGACACTTCCTTTATTCCTGGAGGGCAGTCTTTCTTTGACATTCTTCTAGGGACTATTTTTCATGCTCCTTAACATTTTTTCACCCCACTGTAAGCCCTCACTATATCCTTTCCATGCTACACTGAATTCCTACAACTCAGATGCTCAGTCAGACTTGGAATCCACTCTGAGTTCAGAAATCAGCTTTCAAATATCTGTGAAAGTGCCTGAGGACATGAGTTTCTAAAAAAAAAAAAAATCCATGTCCTCAGGCATTTGTTCATGTAACTTTAAAAGTGTTATTTTGGGGAGGGCGGAGCTGGCGTCGCGGCGATACGGCGGGCGATCCTGGGCTCCCAGGATGGCAGCCGATATCTCCTCCCCCGGACGGTCCCGATGGACCTAAGCCGTCCCGTAGAGATGGCGATCGCAAAGGGCACGTCCCGCGGATCTCAGGGACGCCGCAAGTCCCAGATTGATCCGAGGAGAAGCTCTTGAAGCCGGCGGAGGAGAGCCAGCCAAAATGGCTGCGAAAGCCGGGACAGCTCCAAAGGAAGAAGGAAGAGAAGGGTGTCAACTGGGTGAGATGGACTTTTACTATTTAACTATTCTTAGAGAACACCTTAAGTAACTTAAAGAGATTTTTAAAAGTGAAGAAAAGTGGATTAAGCGGCGAGATCGAGCCTTATAAAAAAAGGGGGAATTTTTTTTTTTTTCTTTTCAACTTTCCCTTTTTAGTGGAATTGGCAAGATGTTTTTTCTTAAAAAAATATATATTTTTAACTGGATTGGCTTTTTCTTTTTAATACTCAATAACTCTTTATCTTAAGCCTTTTTTTTTTACTAAGATTTCTTTATTGTTGTAAGAAATTTATACTTTTTGATTTTGAAAGGGGGAAAGTGGAGTTAAGAGAAAGTAAATGAAAGAAAGTTACACTACCATCTAGAGGCTCAACATAGTGCTTTTTTTTTTCTATTGTGACGCATGCTCAAGGACCCTGTGCTTTCTAAAAAGATAGTGGGATGTGCATGTTTATACAGGTGCCATCCGTAACTATAAACAAGAAAGTGGAGTTGAAAGCGATTTTGAAAATATCAAGATGGAAAGTTTGAGCTAGTCACAAGAGCCCTGATTAGTGGCAGTAGCTCTTCTTTCTGCTAGAAGCTCTGCTTTGCTCTCCATTCCCCCCTCAGTTGGATTTTTTTTAAAGAGACTTAGTCTTTTCCCTCCTCTTCTTCTTTTTTTTTTTCTCTTTTTTTTCTCTTGTTTTTTTTTTATCTTTTTTTTATTTTTGGCAAGAACAAAGATAAAGAATCCTTTGACTCAATGAAGGTTTATTAAGATAATAAACTATACGAGAAACACAATGCAGAAAAAGATCTTTAAACTATTGAGGATGACTATAAAAAACTGGAAGAAGAGCTGCAGAAATTCCCGCAAAAAAAGAAAAGAAAAAAAGATACTAAAGCTAAAATGGACTTAATTAAACATAAAACGGGATCAATGGAAAAGGAAGAAATAGTACAAGAAATCAGAAACATTAACCAGAATTATTGTGAGGCTTATAAACTGAGAATTAAAAGGGTTAATCAACTGATAAATGAAGAGGGACAGACTTGTTCTTGGCACTGAGGGTGAGAAAAAGATTATACAAGATTATAATGGAAAATCGTACTAAAAGAATGCACAAAAAGAAGAAGTAAAACAATATTGAAAGAAACTACTTCAGATGTTTAAAGAAAAAACGAGGGGAATACAACAATGATGGAACTGACAGAAGCTTCAAAAAGCAGAATGTTTGAAAGGACATTTATTATTGCTTTCTCTTATCCAATAATATAGAAAAAGGAATAAACAGCTAGATATTTTGGGATATTGAATGAAAAGGGTGAACTCAAAATTATGCAAGCGCTGGAATAAAGTATAAATCTGAGATATATAGTTAAAAATTATATTTGATTCTAAATGTTCTAAGAGATTAGACATTTATATATGGTTGAAGATACTAACATATAGATTTTAAATTAGAGATTTTTTTGTTGAAATATGTAGTGAAGAATCTGGTTAGAACTGTAACCCGGTTAGAACTGTAACTGATATTGTAACTGATACTGGTTAGAACTGTAACTTTTAAGAATTGGAAAAATTAAAAATTACTTATGCAGGAGGAAGTTATTGAAAATTATGAAATGTGCAGAGATGAGTTAAATTGAGATTTGAAATTAGAGTAAGAAGATAAGTAACTTGTTTTTATTAATGATTGGATGAGAAAATATAGTAATGTAATGGATTAGGAAACTTTATAATAGAAATTTGATATTAATTATTATATATATACACATATAATCGATAGATGAAAATGTATTACTAATCCTATTGAAAGTTAAAATTTCTTGTAATAAATGATTTTATAGATTAGCTATGAATGATTAATAATTGTTAATTGATAAGTATACAAGTATATTTTGAATAGATGATATGAGAATTTAAGATTATGAAAGGGGCACCAACGAGTTGGTAACTGGTTGACACACGCTATAAAATGGAAGATGCTTTTTTTTAATGCCTTTTTATGGTTTTGTTTGTCCATGTATGTTTTGTGTTTGTTGTAAAAATAAAAAAATATTTAAAAAAAAAAGTGTTATTTTGGGTTAGCAGCAGACAATGAAAAGGAACCTTTGCAGAGGGGAACTATCAACAAATTCTTTATTTTTCTTTCCCTGGATTAGAAAAGGTTTTGATTTGGAGGGGTCAGGAACAGGATATTTAAGTGTGACTGGGGAGAGGCCTATGAACAGACAGCAAGGACTGAAGGAGCTGATTGGTCAGCTGAAGGGCAGGAAGGTCAATCATTGCTTTCTTGATTTGGTTAACAAGCATCTCAACGTTAATTTATTGATCACTGGAATGTAGAGAAAGTGAGAGAAACTAAACAAGATTACCCCCAAGCTGCCTTTCCTCCCTTGTGGATCCCAGCAAGCTCCTTGGTTCTGTGGGAGATGAAGAAAGTGAAAAGATGCCTACAGCAAGGAAAAAAACAAATGAGACCAATCATGGTTGCATGCCCATCTCTGGGATAAGAGCTACAAAAGATGTTCATTCCTTCATGGTTATTTCATCTGCAGAATTATGTCTAGCACCTCTGTTCAAAATTGCCTGTTCCCTTTTGGGAAGAACTGGATGAAGCTCCTCCTACAGCCTCTGTGTCATATCTGGCAGTTCGTTCGTTCGTTTGTTTGGAGATAAAATTGCTAATTTTTGCTGCAAGATGGATTTTACTTGGACAGAATCTGGTAAGATGACTTGGGCAACAGCTTGTCAGATTATCTGAGATTCCTTTGAGTCTGTTGGAGACTGAGGATGTGGATACAGCCTTTGGTGACATGAGCTCTGCCCCCTATAAGCTTGATCCATCTCCCAGCTGGTTTAACTATATGGCTGAATGAAGCCTATGTGGCTGGATTAATGCCTCTTTAACGGAGGGGCTGGGGCACCCCCTCCTGAACAGATCATGTCTTTATCAAGCCATTTTTGGCCAAACTCCAACCTTCCCTTTTTAGGGAAGCTGTAGTCTGGATTCAGCCTGGAAAGAGGATGGAGACTCCATTGATCACCCTAGTAAATGATCTGTGTTAGGACTTGGATGGAGGAAGTACTCTCTTCCTAGTTCTATTAGACCTCACAGTGAAGTTCAGTATCATCAACCATGGTATCCTTCTGGACTGTCTGTGACACCTGGGGTTTGGAGTCACTGTTTTAGAGTAGATCCTTCTTGAATGGGCACTTCCAGAATGGGAGAGGGAAGAGCAGCTGTGCCTGTGGTTGCTCCACTGTGGAGTTCCACAGGGTTGGTCCTCTTCCTCAAGTTGTTTAATACCTACATTAAATCATTGGGGAGGTCATCAACTAGTTATCAGTGAGAAAATTGATAATCAGTAAGCTGATGATACCTAGCTGAGCATTGCCATGCCAGGTTGGACTAGGAAAGCTGTTGAATCTTATCCTGATGCTGAGGGCCTGGAGGGATCAAAACAAGCCACAATTAAATCCCTGAAAGATGGAGCTGCTGTTTGTTGGGCAATTGATTCTAGTTCCAACTTTAACTCTGAATGGAGTCACACTCCACTAATGAAGCAGGTCAGCAATTTGGGGATCCTCCTTGACTCACAGCTTCCTGTTAAAGTAGAAGATGATGGCTGTGGCTGTGGAACTTTTTGGTTCTTTATTGTAATGTGCTCTATCTTTGAATCTGACTGCATGCAGCAGCCTATCTGCTAGTTGAGGACAGGAAATTTAGAAATATTATATCCACACTATTGTTGCTGCAATGGCTGACGGTTTTCTTCAGGTCTTGGCATCCACATGCCTACAGGACCACCTTTCCAGCCCAGATTTGGCTTGCCCCAAACAGTGTCTAAGGGAGGATATGCTTAGGATGACTGAGGATAACTCAACAATACATCTTTTCAGTGGCTGGCTCCACACTTTGGGACACCTTGTCTTCTGAGATATGTTGAGTTCTCAGAAGTAGGTGGTCTGTAAATATTGCATATGTGTGTGTAATGTATATTGTGTGTGTGTAAAGCGCTCTCTCTCTCTCAACTAAAATATGTGTTACTGCAACAGTAGGCTTGAATAATGGAATAAACTGATGTCTCTGAAGAGTCAGTAATACAGAAAAAGCCAACTCCCCCCACAAGGAATAAGGAAAGGATAAACAGTAGAAAGAAAAAACGATGCAGAGGGATCAAATGTAGATCACTGGTTCTCTCTATAATTAGGAATATTTAGCAGGGAGTGGTATAAGAAATAACTCAATTGTCTGTAATATATCTTGGACTGTAGTTACATCTTCTAAAGGAAATAGTATTTCATCAGGAAAGAAAGAATTTCAGAATCAAAGCAAAATCAAGGTGGAATCAAATATTTATCTCAGGGAAAGCAATTTCTAAACAACTTGCACTTGATTACTTATATCGCATGCTGGCTAAGAGAAGAAATTTGACGACATCTCTCCCAGTTCTATCTGTGAGCTAGTCTGATACAGCAGGTTGGGAGTAGAAAATGAGGAAGGCTTGTGGCATCGGGTCTCAATTTTTCCTACATGCAGACCACCACCTGATTACTGAAAGCTTTTAAGGATGGCCACTGAAGCCAGGGGTTGAAAATGTGATACCTGCAGGTAATATTCATCATTACAGTACTGTACATGATTCATTATTGGTTCACTCATGTTTTGCCATATTTTGCCCTTGGTGTAAATGCTACGTAAGGACGTACTTTTACCTTAACTATATGACCTAACATATTAAGACATTGTTTCAATTTATAAAATATACTAAAACTCTAAATCTGTTTAACACAATATAATTTCTGTATTTATATAAAATGCTATGCTCAACTAAATATCATGAATTAAAGTGATGCTTGGTACATATAACATGCTAAGTTATAAAAAGACAGTTACTGCTGTCTGAATTTATTCTACTTTATTTTACTTTAGCATATTATACAAACCAAATATTATACAAACCCTAACCATAAGTAATTACAGGATACTCACAGAAAAAAGTGATATAAAAGAATACAGAAAAATAAAGAAAAGAAATCTCTCAACTAAAACTTAACTCACCTTTTCTTTTAATTGGTTGTCTGAAATCTGCTGAACAATATCTTGGGAACCAGAAGATGTTCTGTGACTCTCTGGGATGTTTATATCTCCCACCGAAAACACAGGAATGATGGGTCTGAGAAATCGGAACTCACTACTTAAGGATCCACCAGTCAAACAAACATCATAATGGTAAGTCCTGGAAAGTGACCCATTCTCTGAATCATCACAGTTTCCAAAGGTATTAGTATTGGGAGGTGGGAAGTGAGGTGGTACAACAGTAAAATTTCCTCTGGGATCCTTCTTGCAGATTTTGACAACAATAAACACAACAATACAGACCAGGAACACAAAGGAGACTGCAATCAAGCAGATCACCAAATATTTGGTCAAGGTTTTATCTTCTTCTGGTTCTTGCACACTAACATCCACTCTCCTCAGGAAGGGATCAGAAAAGCCATCCACAACAAGAATATTAAACACTGCAGTGCTGGTCTGAGGAGGAAAACCATTGTCTCTGACCAGTATAACAAGCTTCTGTTTGTTTGCGTCTCGCTCGTTCAGGGCTCTTCTGGTTTTCACTTTTCCATTCTGCACTTCTATGCTGAAAAGTCCAGGATCTGTGGCCTTCAGCAATTCATAGGAAAGCCAAGAGTTTTGACCAGAATCTCCATCCACTGCAACCACCTTGGTGACCAGATAGCCGGCCTCTGCCGACTTGGGAACCAGCTCATTGCATAGGGATGTGCTGTTCTGGAGGGGATACAGGAAGAAGGGAGTGTTGTCATTTTCATCTATGATGATGATTCGGACAACCACCTCTGAGCTCAAGGAAGGAGAACCACCATCGGTTGCCCTCACGGTAACTCTGAACTCTCTTATCTGCTCATAGTCCAGGGATCGGAGGGCATACACGTTTCCGGTTTCAGAGTTGATTGAAATGTAAGAGGGCACCAGACCATCACCCTTCCCTGGCAATAGTGAGTAAGTCACTTTAGCATTCAGCTTTGTGTCCAGATCCACAGCATGGACTGAGCCAATGAGCAAGCCTGGAATATTATTCTCATGGATCTGCATGTCATATAAAGACTTTTCAAAAAGTGGAGGGTTGTCATTGACGTCGGAGATCTGAACATTAATCATTCTTGTTGAAGTGAGCCTAGGAGAGCCCCAGTCAATGGCTGTGATGGTGATGTTGTACTCAGCAAGGGTCTCTCTGTCTAGGGGACTTTGGAGGACAAGCTGATAAAGATCATTTGCGGTGGCTTTCAGCACAAAAGGGAGGTTCGTATCCACAGAGCAGACTGTTTTGCTGTTTTCTCCAGAGTCTTGATCTCTAACACTGAAGAGGGCCACCATTGTGTCTGGGGGAGAATCCTCTTTTAAGATCCTGGTCAGAGATATGATGGATACTTCTGGGGGGTTGTCATTCTCGTCTTCAATCTCTATCAGTATCTTGCAGTGACCTGAAAGACCCCCTCCATCTGTTGCTTTGATGTTTATGCCATAACTCCTTTCCCTTTCATAATCAATCTGTCCACAAACAGTGGTTTCTCCAGTCCTTTCATTTAAAAAGAACAAATTGCTTATTCTTTCAGGCACTCGATGGAATGAGTAGAGGATCTGTGCATGTGAACCAAAATCAGGATCTCTGGCCTCCACCTTAATCAGCAGAGTGCCCTTAGGAAGGTTTTCCTTTATTCTTACCTTATATTCAGATTGAGAAAATTGAGGAGAATTATCATTTATATCTAGAACATCAATGTTAATTTGAACAGTGCCTGTTTTTTGTGGCACTCCTCCATCGACGGCCATCAGTGTCAGCTGAAGGTAAGGCATCTTCTCCCTGTCTAGTGGTTTCTGCAAAATAAGGTCAACATTCTTCTTTTCATGTTCATCAATCTGTACTTCTATTGTGAAATGTGAATTTTTAGTGAGTGTGTAATTCTGGATACCATTTTTTCCAAGATCAGCATCCTGAGCAGACTCCATCAGAATTCGGGTATTCACTGGGACATGTTCAGATATTTGTACAGTGAATGTATTTTTTGTGAAGTTAGGGGCATTATCATTAACGTCTTCTATCTGTATTTCAATACTATGAAGTTCTAATGGCTTTTCTAGTACAACCTGAGATAAAAGTAAACAAAGTTCCTTTTGGCCACACAAAGCTTCTCTGTCTATTTTATCATTTATCAACAGATTCCCAGTTTGGATATCAAGGTGGAAATATTCCTTAGTGCTGCCAGAAATTAAACAGGCTCTACGAGTAGAGAGTTCTCCTATTTTCAGTTTGAAATCCTGCAACACATTAGCCACTACAAACCCATTTTTCTTTTCTTCAGGGACAGAATAGCGAACTGAAATACACAGTGTTCCAAAAAGACTGAGGAAAAGCAAAAGATACAGACCTTGTTTGCCCCTGATGAAGTGATCTTCCATTGTGTAGGAAATTTCTTTTTCTTCAATTTTTGCCCCAAATATAAGCTTCTTAACTTTTATCCAGTGCTAATGTCTGCTGATAGGGAAAAAAGTTTTGTTGTGCAGTGTGGATGCTCGATTCCAATGAAATTTTGCTCATACCAGAGTTTTTGTTTCATTTACATCTCTGACAATCATTTCCTCAGCATTCCTCAAAGACAACATTCTGAGTGTCTATTAATATGTTAGCCTGTGCTGCCACTACGTGGCTGAATAAGGAAATAAATCACTTCTAAATATCTGATTGTATGGCACCTAACTGCTCAATAGACTTAACTTGAAAAGCTGAGATGTATTGCTTAGTTATTTGGAACAGATTATTTTATTTAAAAAAAACCCAGCAAAAGTTAGTAAAGTTTCTGAAAAATACAGTTATACTTATGATCTTTAACTGAAAAAGTACTGAATGCTTTGTGTTATAAATATCCAATCTTTTGATTTCAGCCTATGTTTTTGTGTTCTCTTTATTAAAAACAGATAAATTTTGAAATTGGGTTATTTATGAGAAATTTACAGTTAACCTTTGTGGCATTTTGTTGAAGAAGAAATTCTATCATGAAGAAGATTTTTTTTTTTAAGTACATTTAGGAGCCTATTCTTCCACTGAAAGTCTTTAGATTTTCTCCACACCTGTTTGTTTATTTTTCTTTGTTCTTAGTTGATTCCACTCACTCCTCTACTAGCAGAAATAGTTTGGAAAGTCATATTCATGGAAATGTATGACATTACTTATAACAGAATACACAAGAATAATAAAATCATTAATGCCCCTCAATTTATAAAAGGAAAAAAATGATATAAAGTATTTTTAAGGTATTTGTATGTTACAATAACAGAAGAAAAAGAGAAGCATTCTGAAGTCAGATTTATATTTTTTGAACTGTATTAAATTCAGGTCTATATTTTACAGAATAGCTCAGAAAAAATTCAAGATAAAATAAAAATATAAGATAAAGTACAATGGAAAGTTGCATATACTATTTGCAATTTCACCATAAAACAAAAAATCCAAAAGTATTCTCACCTGGCATATAGATTTTGTCTCTGCTTCATGACCAGAAAGTTCTGCAGATTTAACCCTTGGATTCACATGAGTGCCAGCAGGATCCATTGAAAAAACAGGAAACAGAGGCCTGAGAAATCTGAACTCACTATTCAGAGACCCACCAGCTAAGCATACCTCATAATTGTAGGCCTGACAATGTGTGTCAGAACTAGGGTCTCCACAGTTCTCTTGCAAATTCTGTCCCACAGGGAAATTAGATGCAGAATTAGAGCTGCCTATGAATTTCTGTCGTTTCTGAAGCTTGGTTCCAATAAACACCATAACAGAAAGGAGGAAAATGGATGAGATCGTGACCAAGCAGATAATCAAATACATTGTCAGGGTATGATCATCTTCCTCCTGGACTTCACCCTTAGGATTATCCATAATTTTCATGTAAGGATCTGAGAAGCCATCCACTAGAAGAATTCTTAGTGTGGCAGAGGCAGATTGAGGAGGATGACCATTATCTCTAACTGCCACAATAAGAGTGTGTTTGAAACTATCTCGGTTGTTCACTGGCCTCATGGTTTTCACTTCCCCGTTCTGAGTCCCCACAACAAAGAGACTTGGATCTGTGGCCTTCAGCAATTGATAGGAAAGCCAAGAATTCTGCCCTGAATCTCTGTCCACTGCCACAACTTTGGTGACCAGGTAGCCTGTCTCTGCCCCCCTGGGAACAAGATCATTTGATGGAGAAGTGCTGTTCTGAAGTGGGCAGAGGATAAAGGGGGCGTTGTCATTTTCATCCATGATATGAACTTGGACCATCGTTTCTGAGCTTAGTGCTGGAGAACCTTTATCTATAGCCCTCACCATCACCTGGAAATTTTGTATATCCTCATAATCTATAGATCGGATGGCATATAGATTCCCAGTTTCAGAGTTGATAGAGATGTAAGATGATGCAGGGCCATCCCTGATCTTTCCAGGCAAGAGCAAATAGGTCACTTTGGCGTTCTGCTCTGCATCCAAATCAATTGCATGAATTAATCCAAAGAGTAGACCTGGAATATTGTTTTCTCGTAAGTGCAAATTATAGAAAGATTTTTCAAACACCGGAGTGTTGTCATTGACATCTGAAATTTGAATGTTAATAATTCTCATTGAACTGAGACTGGGAGAGCCTTGGTCAGCGGCTGTGATGGTGATATTATATTCCGACACTTGCTCTCTGTCCAATGGCCAGTGGATCACAAGCTGGTAATAATTGTTCTTTGTGGGTTTTAGCATAAAGGGTAGGTTTGAATCAATGTTGCAAGTAGTTCTGCCATTGTCCCCAGAGTCCAGGTCTGTGACGCTGAAGACAGCCACTACTGTTTCTATGGGATAATCTTCTGGTAAAGGGTTAGTGACAGATGATAGGGTTACTTCTGGGGCATTATCGTTTTCATCCTCAATGTCAACAAAGACTTTACAGTAAGCAGAAAGCCCCCCTCCATCTGTGGCTTTGATGTTCAGTTCAAAATTACTGTTTTCTTCATAATCAATTTTCCCTACAAGAGTAATTTCTCCAGTATGATTGTTTAATTTGAATGATCTGAGCACATTTCCTGGTACTTGGCTAAAAGTGTAAGTGATGTGAGCATAAGCACCCATATCGCTGTCACTGGCTGCCACTTTAGTGACCAATGAACCTGGTGGGCTGTTTTCTGCAAGCTGTACTTTGTACACAGATTGTTCAAAATGGGGGACATTATCATTTGCATCTAAAATATCAATTATTATTTGCGCTGTACCAGTTCTCCTTGGGATCCCACCATCCACCGCTTCTAGAATTAGGGTAATCTGAGGAATTGTCTCACGGTCTAATGCTTTCTCTAAAACCAGTTCTGCATATTTGCTACCATCAGCATGAGTTTGCACATCTAGCTTAAAATGTTCATTAGGAGCAAGCGTATAATTCTGAACGTCATTTTCTCCTTTATCTAAATCTTCAGCCCTTTCCAAAGGAAACCGTGTCTTTGTTGGAATGTGCTCAGATATTTCAAAAAGGAACTCGGTTTTAGAGAATTTGGGAATGTTATCATTCACATCTTCTATCTGAACTTCAGTTCTGAATACTTGCAATGGATTTTCTAGCACAATTTCAGAGAACAGAATACAAGGGTCATTCTGACCACACAGAGCCTCTCGGTCTATTGTATCCTTTAATATGAGGTTCCCAGAATGAGGATCCAGCTGGAAATACTCTTTAGAGCCCTTAGGAACTAGCTTGGCTTTCCTAGCAGACAATTCCTTTACATCTATTTTCAAGTCTTTCAGCACATTAGCTACTGGAAACCCGGTTTTCTTTTCTTCAGGCACTGAATAACGCAAAGACTCACACATTTCTAGACACATATGTAGATACAGAAAAAAAGCCAAAACTTGCCTTTGAATGCAACCTTTTTCCATTGTCCCAGGATCACCTTAATGCAGAATGGAAACACAAGATTCACTGTCCACAGTTAATTCTCCCAAGATAAACCTTTATCTTATCCAACCACTGGATGTGTTTTTGTCTCCAGATTTCTTAAGATCTGCTTTTCATAAAGCTCTGCTGCCTTTCCCTTTGAGGTATGTGTGCATAATAATGACTTACTTGTCCAGGCCTCCAGAACAGCAGTTGGTCTTTGGATATTGTTCTGGGTTATGCAACAGCACCACCTTGTGCTGCATTTGTGAAAATCTTCTGTAGTAAAAGGTAAACTGTACATTTGTATATACCTCTGTTATACATACTTGCTTAACCTTCTTTGAAAACGCAAGACACTTTTCTGATTCTCTTTCATTTATTGTGGTGATACTAGAGTTTTTCAGAGCTAGAAACGTAACCTTAAAATGAGAAACTTCATCATTTTCTGGGATGCTGGAACTTGATTATTCTGGTAAGCTTATAGTTACTAGGCCACTAAAACCTCGGCAAGTTATTTTAATTATAGCTATTGGTTATTTGGTGTTTTACTTCTTTAAGAGGCAAGTTAATAGGACTGCCAAAAGCAGAAGCCTGAATTACTTTTCTCTTTCTCTTTCCTGTGCAGTACTGGATACTCTGAAGCAACATCACCTTAGTCACCATTTGGTAACTTTATGGGACTTATCTAGAACCAGAAGATGGGAATCTGCCTTGTACTGAGCATGATTAGAACTGCCAGCTTTCTTGAGTACATTTGGGAAGAAAAGGCAGAATCTATTAAATATTAATTAAATATTAATGTGGTAATTAATAGAAATAACATTTCCTTATTCAATTATGTAACACTGCTAAATTTAGCTTCCTGACTACCCCGGACTCTGCTCTCTAGGCATGACACAAGATTTGGTTATATTCGCTGCAGAGTTCTTCAGAATACAGGAGAAAGTGCTAATTTCTGCGCAGCCTTGGGTCATGTTGCCTCAGCAGCAAAGGCTTCTCTAACAGTTGAGTGCCCTCCCAAGTGGAAGCAAACAGGAAAATGAGCCACTTTGTATAACACCACTGTTAACTACACCATAGATTCCTTCAAATCCTCAATCAATTGTGGTGCTAGTACAATCAGCTTCACTCATAAAATACATACACTGTATTTTCCTAATAACAAAACTAAACAACATACTCAGACTGGATAACAGAACTAGATTACTCCGCAAAGTTATATAATGCATCACTGTTTTTTCCTCCCCTGTTTAAGATTAAGAATCTAGTATAACATACTCTCAGCTACCAAGCTATTTATCATAATGACAGAATACCAGATGCATTAATAGGAAAATTTCCTATATTTTTAAGCTTAGAAAGAAAAGCCACTGCTATGTAAAAGTAATATACTGTATGAGTTGGGAATATTACAAACTCCTGTTTTATTTTTGTTTTGGGGTAGATACCTTGAAAGCCTGAAATTAACTTCCTGCCATAGAAAATTTAAATTACGAATTAACTGGGCACCTCCTTCTCCAGTCAGTGTGTATGTCAATCATTACCAGCACTGATCATTCATTGGTTAAAACATAGAAAATCTAGAATAGGCCTTTCTTACAGAAAGGATAGAAAAGTGACTTCCCAATTTTCCTTAGTGTATATCTCATCTTCTAATCGGGTTAGTGGTCAGCTCTTGTTAAAATGAAAACTGGGAATTAGAGGATTATAGCTTGCCTTACTGGCTTCTCTTGTGGATGTCCTGTTGAGCATAATCTCTGAGGTGAAACTGACTTTGGAAAGTTTCACTTAAACTGTACTCTTGACTATGCAGCTGAGCAGGATTGAAGGTCAGTGAGAAGGTGCACCCTCTGTCTCCCAGGAAGAACATGTCAAGGTTGTAGCATGCTGGGCTTAGTAATTTAGCAGAGAAAAACATCTTCAGGTATGTTCCTCTTCTCTTCCTCTCTCCCTTCCAGAAAAAAATGGCTGTTTTCCTCAGACAACAGAAAACATATCTGGGCCTATGCCATTAAGCAGAGGCTGAGAGGAAGCCATCTTGGCAAGTCTGGCCCCCACCTATCATCCACCAATCAACCAGAGCATAGTGGGTTGCTGGGTTGTGTGTAAGAACTTCTTTGGTGTGGTTTAATATATCTTTGAGATTAATTTGATTGTAAAATCAGTTTATGTGTTTGCAGTGTTGGACTAGGCCTGGGGACATGCAGGTTCAAGTTTCTGCTCAACTATGGAGCCCAGTGGGAGACTAGGCCAATCCCTCTGCTGGGCCTAACTCAAGACAGTGGTTGTGAGGATAACCTAAGGCAGTGTTGTCCAAACTTGGTCACTTTAAGATGAGTGGACTTCAACTCCCAGAATTCCCCAGCCAGCATAAAGTGGCCAAATTTGGACAACACTGACCTAAGGGGTTACCTCAGGTAGGCCACATGGAGTTCCACGGAGGAAAGGTGTGGTATCAGTTATTAAACAGGCAGGGAGCAGCTGGCCCTTTAAAGAAGAAGCCAGCTTGATGTGCTCAGAGGGAGTCACCTGGCCTCTGAGAGCCAATAAAAGAAAAGAAGGGGGGGTGGGATGAGTTTTGGTGTCCTGTTGGGGAGAAGTTGGCTGGAGTCCTGGGTGAGGGAGTTACCTCAGGTAAGGCTGGGAGTTCAGTTGTTCGGCTGTTGTTAGAACTGCTTTAGGATTTTTTGTATTTTATATTTTTGTAACTATGTTAATTTATCTTCTTTTGGCATCTTTAAGAAAGTTGATTTTTGTTTAAATCCTGGAGTTGGCTGGTGGCCTTCTAGCACTTGCCTCAGCAAAGGGACCTAATTTTCAGGTTTCCTCAGAACTGAAGTACCACAGAGGGAAGGGCTGATTAGATCCCAAGGATACCTTTTTCCTTTCCTTGTCATTCTTTCTCTAGGTGCATCTTCCTCAGCCCTTTCAGTAGCATCTTCTAGTTATTCCATCAGTTGCCCTGCCATTTCTCTACTACACTTTCTAGTACTTTCTCTTTTATATTTTTTAAACCTTTCTCCTCCTTTACTCCTTGTTCTTCTTCCCAATAATATCTGATAGCATCAGTCCTCTCTCCCTCCTGTTTAATCATTCTCTTCCCACCATTTTTGTCTCATATTATTGTCATTTTTCTGGCTGCTCCTGCTCCTCCTCACAAAAGACACACTGATGCCTGTGCAGTACATTTTTGAAGTTCATTAAAGACTATATGGTGTCTTAATATAATTTAGCCTTTGCGATTAATCAAGGTTAGTAAGAAAATTGTAGAAAATCACAGTAAAAGGTATTAAAATATTATTTTTGTTTCTATGATACTGGCCCCATCAATTTCGTTCAGATGAGTAATAAAAGAACAAAGATTAGTCTTAGTCCTTACTGCAACAGTACAGAATCTAACTTGACATGAATTTCCTTCAGTTTAGTGGAACCTAAGTAGTCTATAGAAATTCATTCTGTGTCCTTTCTCATGGAAATAAATTATCTTTAGCCCACAAAGTAGCTCAGAAATTTATGGTAAAACTCTAGAACTGGCATTACCAGATTGCACCTTTATTTGTTTGTTTGTTTATTTTATTCAATTTTGTGCCCACCCTTTACAATTCTAGGTGGCTTACAATTAAGAAGAAAAACAACTTACAGTGACTGTACGCTACCAATAAAAAACTCAAACTATAGAGACACTGCAACCACCCTATCCCAAGGCCTGGGAGAACAACAAAGTTTTCAGTGATATTCTGAATGTCATTAGGGTGGGAGCTATACCAATCTCTGGGTGCGGGGAATGCCATTGCAAAGGGCAGGCACTGCAACAGAGAAGGCATGCTTCCTGGGTCTTGCAACAGAGATGCCATATGGTTGTAATAATCTGTTGGTCGTTTCTGAGATGTTTCTGATGAAGTTTATTGGAAGACAACCTACACCAATCAAGTACTCCACTACCAAAGCAACAACCTGACCTCCCACAAGAGGAGCTGTGTAAGAACATTATTCAAGTGAATGCAAACACATTGCAGCAACCCAGAACAGCAGAAAAAGGAAAAAGACCACCTCTACAACATCTTCCAACAAAATGGATACCCACGTAACCTTATCAAAAAATGCCTGACCACTCAAGCTACTACAACACAACCCACACAAGCCATGAAAAGGATCACACTGCCATACATCAGAAACATCTCAGAAACCACCAACAGGTTATTACAACCATATGGCATCTCTGTAGCACACAAACCAACAAAATCACTCCAAAATATCCTAAATAAACCAAAAGACCCAGTTGTCCAAGAAGAAAAAACAGGAGTCATCTACAACATACAGTGTAAGGACTGTAACAAACACTATGTAGGACAGACAGGCAGAAGACTAGCAGAACACATCCATGAGCACCAACTAGCAGTCCGAAGACATGATGAAAATTCCTTAATTGCACAACACATGGACAGACTCAATCACAGTTTTAACTGGGAAACTGTCAGCATTTTAGACCAAGCCAAATCCAAATATGCAAGAGAATTCTTGGAAGCCTGGTATTCAGTTGTTGTTCAGTTGTTAAGTCATGTCCAACTCTTCGTAACCCCATGAACCATATTGTGCCAGGCCTTCCTGTCCTTCACTGCCTCCCTGAGTTTGCTCAGTTTCATGCTCATTGCTTCAGTGATGCTATCTAACCATCTCATCCTCTGCCGTCCTCTTCTCCTTTTGCCTTCAATCTTTCCCAGCATCAGGATCTTTTCCAAAGAGTCCTCTCTTCGCATTAGGTGACCAAAGTATCTGAGCTTGAGCTTCAGTATCAATCCTTCCAATGAGCAGTCAGGGTTGATTTCCTTTAAGATTGACTGGTTTGACCTCCTAGCAGTCCAGGGGACTCTTAAGAGTTTTCTCCAGCACCACAGTTCAAAGGCATCAATTCTTCGGCACTCAGCCTTCTTTATGGTCCAGCTCTCACAGCCATACATTACTATTGGAAAAACCATAGCTTTCACTATGCGGATCTTTGTCAGCAAGGTGATGTCTCTACTTTTTAATATGCTATCTAGGTTTGCCATAGCTTTCCTCCCAAGGAGCAAGCGTCTTTTAATTTCATGGCTGCAGTCTCCGTCTGTGGTGATCTTGGAACCCAAATAAATGAAGTCTGTTACTGCTTCCATTTCTACCCCTTCTATTTGCCAGGAATTGATGGGTCCAGATGCCATGATCTTAGTTTTTTTAATGTTGAGTTTCAAGCCAGCTTTAGCACTCTCCTCTTTCACCCTCATCAAGAGGCTCTTTAGTTCTTCTTCACTTTCTGCCATTACTGGTATTCAGACAAGGCAGCAATTAACAGACACATAGAGATAAACAGCATCTACATACTATTCAAAAGAGACAAAAGACCAGAAGGTCGCTTCACCAGCATTCAGTCACCAGCAATCATCTCCAGCAATCATCAACCAGATAAGCAAAGGTCACCACCAGGCACACAATCAAGCATGTCAACATATGCCAATCAATGAACTACCAGAAGAGCAAACAGAACCCCCACCCCCACCAGCACTGGCAAAGCAGGCCACAGCAGATAAATAGAGAGCAAACCCCATCCCATTTTAGCACTGAAGATGTTACCTAGCCGGGTAATGAAACGTTTGCAAGAAAAGAACCAAGCTCAGAGAACCCCAAGGACTCCACGATATCAAAACAGGAACTGACTGCAAGAAGGCTATCCTAAGAACTGCTGAGAGCCATTTGAGATGATTGACTGCTTCCTGCTGAGCAAGCACAGCTTGCTGAAGAAATTGTAGGAAGAATGTAACACACCAGCTTCTAAGGAATAAGCATACTCAGTGAAAGCTAATAGGAATTTGGCCATGGAATTTAACAGGTATAGTCAAAATACTGTCTCTATCCCTCCCCCCCCCCCCCAGATTAGACAGTATATACTCGGTTAACCTGAGAAAAGAACAAAAAGAAATGAAAGCTTTTTTTCTTTTTTTTTTAAGTAGTGTCTTAAGAAACAAAGTGAAGATAAATGGACATGATTCTGCAGTGTTTGTGGCTTGTTTTTGTACCTCTGTGAAAAAAAAAAATGAGAATTGGACCTTGCTTCAGCCCATAGAGAGGAAGATGATTTATCAGATAAAGCAGAGGAGGTGCAACAACAGGAGCTGACTAAGAAAACAGCTCCCCATAAGGAAGAAGAGCAAAAACAGAATAAGCCAACTGGAAACAGAAACTTCTGGGACTGAGAAACAGCTTTGAGATCCTAGCAGAAAATAAGCAAACTTTCAACTGAAGAAGAAGGCATTTGGAACAGGATGCAGGAAGATGGATCTCTGAAATGCAGGGAGGATGGAACTGTAGCCTGTGAAAAGACAAAGGCAAAAGAGTCTTGAGTCTGCTACTAAGAGGAATCAAAACAAATGTATACTGACTGGGCCCATTGACTTTATGAAGGGTGCTGTCTGCCAAAAGCATGGATTAGGGATAAGACAAAACATTTCAAAACTTTTTACATCTACTGACAATTATTCCTTCCTCTAATTTGTGTGGGGACTAATGATAGTGATAACAGTGGCTCCAATCTTATTGCCATGGACTTTGGATTTTGAAGATCTAAAAAAGAAGCTCAATGCTGTGAGAGCTTAAGTGGTCTTTTCCTCCATCCTTTCAATCCTTCAAAGGAGATCATAAAGGGGAACAGTGACTATGTAAATAGTATCAAAGTTTGGCTTCTGGGACTACGGACTGGTTATCCATAGCACTGCTGGCATAAAATCGATTGCATCTCACAAGGACTGATTCAAATGTATGTGGCCAAAGCATGGGGACCTTGATCACAAAGACCATAAACTGCATTATTTAAACATCAGGAAAACATCAGGAAAAACATTGGCTCATCACAATTATTACCTGTCCTTGACTTAGTATTAACCAATAGGATTGTGGAATAATAGGAGTAGCAGGTACATTTGAGGAAAATGACCACGTAATGCTGGAGTTCTTGATTTTAAGGGAAAGTAAAGGTGAGCATAGTCAAACATGGATCTTGGATGATAACAAAGCAGATGTTAATAAACTCAGGGCAGTGATAAGATTATTATAGCAGAAGAAGCTAATAGAAAAAGGAACTCAAAGTGGATGGGAGTTTCTGAAGAAGGAGATTCTCAAAGCGTGATTGTAAGCAGTTCCAATGGGAAAAAAATAAGAGAAAAAAAAATCACTACACAGAAAGCTTTGTGAGAACATAGAGGTGAACATGTATCGGAGACAGGTTTTCCTGATCTTGTAAACTTTTGGTCTTCATTGTCTCCACATGAATATTCAGTGTGTGAGAGACAAATAAGATGAACCTGAATTACTAATACAATACAATTACTAATACTAATGCAGATAACTAAGACCTGTTGGGTTGTATTCTATGATTAAAATATAGTAACTGAAGCATACAAAAAGAACAAGCAGTACAAAAATAAGAATTGCAAATGTATATTAGAAATATTCATATCTTTGAATGAACTTTGTAAGAGTGTATGTTCCACCAGGCAATCATGACGAGCGGGTTGGAGGATATGACTAAAATTTGTGATTCATAGAAACATGGTCAAGGAATAACTATTTACATTGAATGAATTTAATTCTCCAGGGCCAAGGGAACTGAATCTTAACTAACATGCTGGTGGTGTGGCTATACTTTTTGTACTATTTTTGAGAAATCCAGCATAAAGTGCCAGAAGACATGAAGAATGAAAATATTTCCTCTAGTTTCAAAAAAGGGAATAAAGGGGGACCCAGAAATCTACAGACCAGTCCTACTGACATTTTGATACCTGGGAAAATTCTAGAGCAGATCACAAAAAAATCAATCTATAAGCATCTTGGGGAAAAAATCCAGTGATTATTACATATATTTGTCAAGAAAAAGTCTTGCCAGACTATTTCATTTTTACTTCATTTTTTTGATTAGGTAATTTTCTTAGTAGATAATGGGAATCAGTTATATACAAAGATTTCCACAAAGCATTTGACAAAATTTCTCATGACATTCTGATTATGAAGCTAGTTGAATAGAAGTTGAATTATAACATTATAGTTGGCTTGAAAATCTTATTCAGACACAGTTTTCAAGCCAGCTATGTATCCACTCAATTTCCTCAGCAATCTGGAGTGAGATATTGAGTGGAATGCCCCAAATTCAATCATTGGCTCTGTACTCTTCAATACTTTCATTAATTATTTTGATAAGCAGGTAGAGGATGGGTTTATCAGATTTGTAAACGACAGAAAATTGGATTGGATAGCTAATAACGTATAACACAGAAACGTGTTTTTCATGATCTTGGTATGTTACTGAAATGGGTTGAAAGTAACAGAATGAAATGTACCAGACAGAAAGAAAAGTTCTTTTCTTAAGAAACAGAAATCAAATACAAGAAACAAATCAAATAAAAGATATGCCATGAAGTATTCCTAGTTTTTAGCAATAGTACTTGTGAAAAATATTTCAAATATTGATAACAGCATGAATATGAATCAGTAGTGTGATATGTGTACAAAAAATTCAAGTGCAGTTTTCAGCTTTATCAGCAAAATATAATTTCTAAATCATTTGATTCTGCTTTGATGAAACCCATATCTCCACTAGTTCTGGACACCACCCTTTATGAAAGAGTAAAACAAAGAGAAGCAGGTTCAGAGAAAGGATATGTGGATTATGAAGGGATTATACCAGATTGCCTCAGTGCAAGAATGGCCCACTGAATATTTTGCATGGGTAGGAATGTATAACATCATCATCTACCTGAATCTAGCCCCACTCCAGGGGAAGGCACCCCCCACCAGTCTTTTTTGTCTATGTGTTAAAAGTAGTGTTTTCCAGCTTGTGCTGGCTCCAGCAAACCACCCAGTTTGCCTCCTGCATTTCATTGTAGGTAACTACCTCCACTCCATTCCACAATGCCTTGTGGCAGGAATATTCACTCTCTTCCAGTCATTGATCACTGCCTTCCATGGCCATTTTTTTTCAGTTTCACCAGTGGAATTGCGAAGAATTCTTTTTACCAGTTCACTGGTGGTTATAGATAGGTACTTCATTTTATTGAAAACCAAGAGAACTCTTTATTTGTGCACAGCTATATATGTTTAAAGTCCTCTTTCAAACCTCCACGTGTGTACAGGGAAGATGATAAAAAGGAGTCAGTGTAGTAATGTTGATGATAGAACTTGCAACCAGATTCCAAGCCATTGTTCAATAGAAGTTATGAAATGGACCTGGATGAATACATTTTTATTTCAGATATTGAATATTCTATTTTTTTCATACTTTAATTAAACAAATTACTGTATTTCAGAGATTACACATACCATTAATCAAAGTATGCCATTAGATGGAATTTAAAAGTCATCTTCATAGGTTGGATTGACACAGTTTGGCAGGAGTCTTTCCAAGAAATGAAAGAACAGCACAGGCTTTATTTATATATCACCAGTTTTTGAATGTGAAATTCAGCAGGTGAAAGTCCTACAAATGGACCACAAGGAGTCTAAAGGTATAGTTGGATACTACATTTTGCTATAAAAAACAGAAATTTAATGTAAAATGGGAGAAAGAGTTCTATTAACTTTCTAAAACCGTTATATTTTTTCACAGGGGTGTATGTGATGAAAAATGGAATGGAGCTGAAGAACACATTCAAAATATTGTATAAAGGGCCAAAATTAAAACATACCCAAGTTTTTAATTACAGACAATCACTTAGAAGCCAATATGATCTCTCTGTTGTTGTGATTAAACAAAGGGACACTGATATATCTGGAAAGTAAAATTTCTTTTTCTTTGAAGCACATTTCCTTAAAGCACAAAGCTACAATCATTTTAAAATATGTAAGTTTTGTGCTTCCAAAATATTGCAAGCTTGTTTTATTTTCTGCTAATTTTAAAAAATGTGTTGGGATTGCTTTTCATGCAGTGGGATCTTTCCAATATTTGCTATACCAAAAGATTTTTCAAACAAAGGGATCAAAATATTGTTTCCTATTGTAGTCCAACACTTTACTTTTGAACAAAGTATAGTAAATTCAGTGCTACATTTTGTGGAAAATCCTGATGAAAAAGTTCTGAAATAGTAATAGGAGAGGAAAGTATATCACAAATTGAATTTGGTGAAAAGTTTTTAATACATGGATCAACTATATGATCCATCATTCTCTGTACACCTGCATAAACAAAATCTTCATATCCTGAAAGAAAGTAGATGTGCACATACTGTCATTATGTTGTCAAAGATGCTATATATGAACTTTCAGTGGACAATGAAAAACTTAGTTATACAAGCATAAAGGTTTTCTCGGGACCTACATAGAGAAGAAAAAATGTAAAGGAATTGTTTAATTTTCTGGGCATGAATAGAGATAAATTATGTACCATGTCACAAACAGGTGTTTGCCTCTAAACATCAGTAAAATGTTGTATAACTGAATAGCCAACAAGTCTATTTTGTTAGCATAAATTGTCATCAAAAGTAGCCAAGACACATCTGAAACAAGTGTATTTTGACATGGAAAGTAGTGAATATCTTGTCCCTGTTTAAGGAGGTATCCCTGAGTAACATATTTTGAGTATGATTCTGGAAACATCTTTATGTCCTTGTAATTGTCATCCCATCCAACTCATCTTTCTAAAACATTTTGAAGATATATTTACTGCATTCCCATAATCTACTGAAGAAGCTACCAGATGAAATAATGAGATAAGATTAGTCTGGCATGACCTTTTTTTGGCAAGATATTCATATTGATCCTTTATGATCTGTAGAATTTCTAAGGTATTGCTATCAGACTGACTGGTCTGGAGTTTCCTGTGATATATTTTCTCACCTTTTTTGTACAGAAGAACAGCATTGATCTACTCTAGTGATCTAGCATTTCACCAGTTCTCCAAGATTTCTAAAGTAAAAATCTAGCCAGACAATGAATATGTTTCCTTTGTATCCTCAGGTGCAATTCTTGTGACCCTGGAGAATGCAAATCTTTTAAACTGTTTGGGTATTCCCTGTCCATCTAAATATCATTTTTGCCCTTTTATGCTGTCTGATCTGTAGAACAGAGAGATGGCCCAGGAGGTTGGCACTATTGCTCCTACCTTATCTCTTTTCTCTTTAAGAATCAAATCATTCCCTAGGGAACTGAGAGCAGTAGATCAGAAAGAAAGATAGCTAGAGTACAAGTTGAGAATATATTAGGATCAAATATGGATTAAGACCATTCAAAGTCCTACTTTGTGTCAGTGGAAGCAAAAAAAAGTGGTTTCCAATGTGTCTACACAGAATATTTTTCAAATTTGTGGCATCACCAAGATTTTGGATGAGATGCCAGAACAGTTGCAGCTTGTTGAGAGCAATGTGTATTGTTCTTTGCAGATAAAGCATGCCTTGATTTTAACTGCAGTGTTGGGGGAGGTCATCGGGATATAATCTCAGCAATTCCTCACATTTCCTTGCATTCGTTTCAGAGGATGTAAGAGTATGTAGGGAAATGAGGGACATAACCTACTGAATAATTAATACAGATGAATTAATATACTGTATGTAATAGAAGCTAAGTTCTTGTCTTGCTAAAAATTATCTCCTTCCTTGGCTGGAAGAAGCCAGAAGAGTGTTAGCTGTTGACTTGATATTAATAAGGAAGGCTTAGAATACAGTGTTCTAAAGGCATTAAATGTTTAGTTTTTTAAAAAAAAAATCTGGTTAATATTTATTTGTCTGTTTATTTAAAATCTTTATACAGAGTCACCAAAGGTAATACAAGAATATTCCTATTATAAAACTGCACGTACTGTTTAAGATATAATGAATTTGGTGATAAGGATGATAATAATAAATAGCTACTGGGCTAATATTCACCATGGCTATGTATGTATGTATGTTGTATTTGACTTGGATCAGCAATACATATATTTCCCCTGCTACATCTGCTATATCCACACATAAGACTCCTGGTATCATTGCCAGCCTGATTTAAAATGCAGAAGCTCCATTTCCTGCATGGTTTTATCTTATTTTAACTAAAATTAATTTTTTTAAATAGAAAAAAAGCATTCAAACTTCCCTGTATAACAACATGCAATTAGTATTCTATTCCAGTTGAACTCCTCTATCTCCAAATCAGTCTTCTGTGCCCCCAGTTCCTTGAACCTTGAGAAATTAACAGGGACACTTGTTTCAAATCAGCCCTGCTATTCACTTCCTTTTCTTACATGCCATTATATACCCTAAATAGCTCAGTTCCTTTACTCCATAGCTAATTAGAAAACAATCAATGAAGAAGATAATGTCAGCATTGAAAATATGATATTGGTACACAGTGCAAATACTTAATTTAGAATAAGGGGCATTTTTCTGCATACACAATGGCTGAGTTCATACAATCCACTAAAGTTTAAACCCAGGCATAAATGCTGTGTTCACCCAAATGGCTATGCCCCAAAAAATGTGGTTTAATATGATGGACTGACTCACACAAAACAGAGATGTTGGTTGGTTCCTATTTTATATTGAACCCAAATTATTCTATTGCATCTTACCTTAATTTAGCAGGTTGTGCAAACAAAGCCTTATAATATTGATAGGAAATTCACAGAAAGAGGTGCCTTGAAACGTTCAGAAAATGAAAAATTCTGTCTGCTGAACTAATCTATTCACAGAGAATGGAAACTGGAGAAAAGAATAACCATTCTCTAAAGTAGGACTTCACAATACTTCTTTATGCAGCCCATGACAGTGCTAGGGGTTGGCAAGTAATGTTCATAATACTCACTAGGACTGCAGATTACTGTTGGGTGAGTCATAATTTTTTCATATATGGACTTTGGAGCACAGGTAATGTCAGCAAAAGATTTTAGCTTAGTTTATTTAGCTTATTCATACAATGAGCTCAGAAATTGATTCCATTCTCACAACACTGTAAATTACAAATTATTGAATCATTTTATTCTAATTTAGCTTATTGTAGAAACCAAGCCTTATAATAATTCTTTGATACTCGGAGAAAAGAATCTCAACAAAATAATGTGAAAAAATATAGAAAAATTTAAAGGTAACTCACCTGTTCATTTAACTGGTTATCATTTAAGAAATTGGAGGAAAAAATGCAGGAGGATTTATCTGCTGGATGTTATTTGAAAACATAAATAAAACTTGCAAACAGCAATAGTCAAGGCTGAAGCAGAGTTATAATATTTTTATAACAGCATCTTTATAAGCAAATGTTTGGCTGATAGCAATAAAACTTAGAAGTCTATTGTTTAGGAAACTTTGAAGTTATCAAGATGGCTGAAAACTGCATTTTACAATAGTGTGGGAGCTTACATTGTAATAAATGTGTTAGTCCTTGGGGACTGGTGGACAAAAAATATTTCTAATTTAGCATATTGTACAAACCACAGCTTACAGTATCCATAGGACACAGGACACAAAAGCTCCATGAAAAATGTAAAAAATATGCAAACAACATTTAAAGTTAACTCACCTGTTCATTTAACTGGTTATCTGCACCCTGCTTAGGGATATCTTGGGAGCAAGATGGCTTGTGGTTTCCTGGGATGTTAACATCTCCCACTGAAAACACAGGAATGAGGGGCCTGAGAAAACGGAACTCACTACTTAAGGATCCACCAGTCAAACAAACATCATAACGGTAAGTCCTGGAAAGTGACCCATTCCGTGAATCAGCACAGTTCTCTGGGGTATCAACACTGGCATCTGGGAAGTGAGGAGGTGCAATAGTAAAATTGTTTTGGGGATCCTTCTTGAGGACTTTGATCACAATAAACACAACAATACACACCAGGAACACAAAAGAGACTGCAGCCAAGCAGATCACCAAATACTTGGTCAGGGTTTTATCTTCATCCGGTTCTTGCACACTGACATCCACCCTCCTCAAGAAGGGATCCGAAAAGCCATCCACAAGAAGAACATTAAGCAATGCAGTGCTGGTCTGAGGAGGAAGACCGTTGTCTCTGACCAATATCACGAGCCTCTGTTTATTTGTGTCTCGCTCATTCAGGGCTCTCCTGGTTTTCACTTTTCCATTCTGCGCTCCTATGCTGAAAAGTCCAGGGTCCGTGGCCTTCAGCAATTCATAGGAAAGCCAAGAGTTTTGACCAGAATCTCCATCCACTGCAACCACCTTGGTGACCAGATAGCCGGCCTCTGCCGACTTGGGAACCAGCTCATTACATGGGGATGTGCTGTTCTGGAGGGGATACAGGAAGAAGGGAGCATTGTCATTTTCATCTATGATGACGATTCGGACAACCACCTCTGAGCTCAAGGAAGGAGAACCACCGTCGGTTGCCCTCACGGTAACTCTGAACTCTCTTATCTGCTCATAGTCCAGGGATCGGAGGGCATACATGTTTCCGGTTTCAGAGTTGATCGAAATGTAAGAGGGCACCAGACCATCACCCTTCCCAGGCAAAAGTGAGTAAGTCACTTTTGCATTCAGCTTTGTGTCCAGATCCACAGCGTGGACTGAGCCGATCAGCAAGCCTGGAATATTATTCTCCTGGATCTGCATGTTATATAAAGATTTTTCAAAGAGGGGGGGGTTGTCATTGACGTCAGAGATCTGAATATTAATCATTCTTGTTGAAGTGAGCCTAGGAGAGCCCCAGTCAATGGCTGTGATGGTGATGTTGTACTCAGCAAGGGTCTCTCTGTCTAGGGGACTTTGGAGTACAAGCTGATAAAAGTTATTTGTGGTGGAGTTCAGCACAAAAGGGAGGTTCATCTCCACGGAACAGAACGTTTTGCTGTTATCTCCAGAGTCTTCATCTCTCACACTGAAGAGGGCCACAACCTTCTCCAAAGGGGAATTCTCCTTTAAGATACTAGTCAGAGATATGATGGACACTTCTGGGACATTGTCATTCACGTCCTCAACCTCTATTAGTACCTTGCAGTGCCCTGAAAGTCCCCCTCCATCTGTTGCTCTGACATTTATGCTATAACTCCTTTCTTTTTCATAATCAGTCTGGTCCATAACAGTGATTTCTCCAGTCCTTTCATTTAAAAGGAACAAATTGTTTATTCTTTCAGGCACTCGATGGAATGAGTAGATGATTTGTGCATTTGAACCAAAATCAAGATCTGTAGCTTCCAGTTTAGCCACTACAGTGCCCTTAGGGAGGTTTTCCTTTATTCTTACCTTATATTCAGATTGAGGAAATTGAGGGGAATTATCATTAATGTCTAGAACATCAATGTTAATTTGAACAGTGCCTGTTTTCTGTGGTACCCCACCATCAACAGCCATTAGGGTAAGATTAAGGTATGGCATCTTTTCTCTATCTAGTGTTTTCTTCAGAACAAGATCCACATTGTTAATTCCATCTTTGTTCCTTTGCACATCAAGCCAAAAATGTTCGTTAACGCTGAGTGTATAGTTTTGGATGCTGTTTTCTCCCAGGTCCTCATCGTGTGCAGATTCCAAGGGGAATGCCATACTTGTAGGAACATTCTCAGGAATTGCAATCTCAAATTCATTTTTAGAGAATTTGGGAGCATTGTCATTTATGTCTTCTATCTGTATTTCAATATTGTATGATTCCAGTGGGTTGTCAAGCACAATTTGAGAAGTAAGTACGCAAGAGTCTTTCTGGCTACACAGAACATCTCGGTCTATTTTATCATTTATCAATATATCCCCAGTATGAATATCAAGGGAGAAATACTGTTTAGTGCTTTCAGAAACGAGATGGGCTCTGCGATCAAAGAATTCCTGTATTCCCAGTTTCAAATCCTTCAGCACATTAGCCACTTTAGAATCACTTTTGGTTTCTTCAGGCGTAGAATAGTAGATTGAAATACATAATGATCCAGGAAGACAAAGCAACAAGAAAAGATACATACCTTGTCTTCTCCTAATGCATTGTTCCATGATTCAGGACTCTCCTTAATTCTTGAACAAAGTATGAATCTCCTTACTTTCATCCAGTGATTATCTCTGACAAGAAGTAATTTCCTTCTGCTCTGCTTCACAGATTTTATCTTTCATTGCTTAAAATCAAGTTGTCTTCTCCTTGCAGAATCCTAGTCATAGCTGTTTGTACATTTCTTCTCACACCAAAATTCTGAGTTCCCAGTAATGTGTTTGACTATTCTGCCACCATGTGGCTGTCTGAGGAATCAGCCACTAGGACTGCATATTCTCTAATGAGTCTCTTCTAAATTAAAGGCTGTCAAGTCCACGATGTCCAACTCTCAGTTCTGAAGCATTCTCACGCAACCAGGCTTGGGTCAGATAAATACTTCTTTATTAAGAGGTACATGTAGCTTGTAAACAGAACATTGCTAAAACTAACGCCTTGGGTAAACCTCCCTCTATTTATCCCCCCTCCCCTTATTGCCTGGAGTCGTGACTCCTCTTCACCTGTTGTTGACCTCTCTCCTTCCTCACGAGCTTCTTCCTGGTTCTTTGGGCCCCAGCTGCCTTGTCAGCAATCAAGCCAGTCTAAATTGCCCATATATGGTTAAGCTGCTTCCCAACTCCCATTACAACCATTAACAGCCACCACCACCCCCCAAGGTACAAGTGGCAGAAACAAATCAATCCAACTCCCAACGAATGCAATACAATGGAAAACAACAACAGTTGGGCGATGCAGGTTCTGACAAAGGCAATAAATCATACTTTTCAAGGCTCTACCTATTCAAAATATGAAGATTCCACGAGAAATATGCTTCCTAATGTTGGTGAGATTCCTCTTACCTCATCCCCATACAATAATAATATGGTTCAACAAATCATTCAGAGAGAGATACAAATTTGCTCTAACATTGTAATATAATTTTCCCTCAGGATGCCTAGGAATAAATAGATTAAACTATATCAGTACAGAAGAATAAGAGGAAAAGATCTATGTTAATCAGCCCCATTGAGAGTTTTTTCATTTCAGCCACAGAAAAACATGAATAAAGTCCACAGTACATGTAACTATAGGGATTTCCTTATTTTGAAATTATTAGTTTTAATTTTAAAAATATATTAACATGATTAAAATAGTATTAGACCTAGCTAATGAGTTTATTTTTCTCCCCATGACCATAAACATATTAGTGCCAACTGACCATCAGTGCATAAGTGAGGAAGAGAACATTGGAGGGCCTCTTTCTGAAACGACAGGTTCCTTATTCACAACCTCTAGCCTTCCTATCAATTGCACTTTCCTTTCAACCCTTCTGAAACTCAAAGAATCATATGAAATTGCTCTATCTGAAATTAGAAATATGATTTTCACTTCCTTAAAATAGACAGGAATGAAGATTACAAAAGAGGAATATAGAGAAACAGGGAGAAAAGAAAAAGAAAGCAAAATAAAACAAAGATATTTATTCAGAAATGCATACAGAACAATGCAGTTTACTCATGGATAGAACATTTCTAGAATTAATCATAGAAAAACTCTATACAGTTGGCAACATATTTAAATAATAAGATATTAAAAATTAATGTTTTACTAAAATGTAAAACTGTTGGAGAATTCAACTATTCTCACCTGGGACATCAGTTCATCTTGATTGGTATACATGTATTTCTGAATGCCTCTATTTTTTTCAAATGAAATATTGTAATACGGTAACAATTTTTCGAGGCAATCTGGGAGCCAGCTTTGTGGTAGAAATTAATTGAAACACCCTTCTTCCCAATTTCAAATCCCACAACATACTGAGAGCCAGAGATCTTTTAATCTACTTTAAACAGAGAATAATGCCTCTCACCTTCCTATCAGTTGCACTTTTCTTTCAAAGCTTCTGAAACTCAATGAATCATATGAAGTTGCTCTATCTTAAATTAGAAATATAATTTTGAATTCCTCAAAATGAACAGGAATGAAGTTTACAAAAGGGGAATATAGAGAAATAGGGAGAAAAGAAAAACAAAACAAAGAAAAAAGATTTATTCAGAAATGTGTACAGAACAATGCAATCTATACATGGATAGAACTTTTCTAGAATTAATCATAGAAAAACGGCCCTAATTCAGTTGACAACATATTTAAATAATAAAGTATTAGAAACTAAAATGTAAAACTGTTGGAAAAGTTTTAATACTCTTCTCACCTGGGACATCAGTTCATCTTCCTTGACGTGAGTTTTGGTTTCATGAGAACCTGTTGAATTCCTTGGATTCATTTGGGTACAGGTAGGATCCATTGAAAAAACAGGAAACAGAGGCCTGAGAAATCTGAACTCACTATTCAGAGACCCACCAGCTAAGCATACCTCATAATTATAGGCCTGACAATGTGTGTCAGAACTAGGGTCTCCACAGTTCTCTTGCAAATTCTGTCCCACAGGGAAATTAGATGCAGAATTAGAGCTGCCTATGAATTTCTGTCGTTTCTGAAGCTTGGTTCCAATAAACACCATAACAGAAAGGAGGAAAATGGATGAGATCGTGACCAAGCAGATAATCAAATACATTGTCAGGGTATGATCATCTTCCTCCTGGACTTCACCCTTAGGATTATCCATAATTTTCATGTAAGGATCTGAGAAGCCATCCACTAGAAGAATTCTTAGTGTGGCAGAGGCAGATTGAGGAGGATGACCATTATCTCTAACTGCCACAATAAGAGTGTGTTTGAAACTATCTCGGTTGTTCACTGGCCTCATGGTTTTCACTTCCCCGTTCTGAGTCCCCACAACAAAGAGACTTGGATCTGTGGCCTTCAGCAATTGATAGGAAAGCCAAGAATTCTGCCCTGAATCTCTGTCCACTGCCACAACTTTGGTGACCAGGTAGCCTGTCTCTGCCCCCCTGGGAACAAGATCATTTGATGGAGAAGTGCTGTTCTGAAGTGGGCAGAGGATGAAGGGGGCGTTGTCATTTTCATCCATGATGTGAACTCGGACCATTGTTTCTGAGCTCAGTGGAGGTGAACCTTTATCTACAGCCTTTACCATCACCTGGAAATCTTGCATATCCTCATAATCTATAGATCGAATGGCATATAGGTTCCCAGTTTCAGAGTTGATGGAGATATAAGACGATGCGGGCCCTTCCCTGATCTTTCCAAGCAAAAGCGAGTAGGTCACTTTGGCGTTTTGCCCTGCATCCAGATCAACCGCATGGACTGATCCGATGAGCAGACCTGGAATGTTGTTTTCACGTAAGTGGAAATCATAGAAAGATGTTTCAAATACTGGTAGGTTGTCATTAACATCTGAAATTTGAATGTTAATAATTCTCATTGAACTGAGTCTGGGGGAGCCTTGGTCAGTGGCTGTAATGGTAATGTTATATTCCAATACTTGCTCTCTGTCCAATGGCCATTGGGTCACAAGCTGGTAATAATTGTTCTTTGTGGGTTTTAGAATAAAGGGTAGGTTTGAATCAATGTTGCAAGTAGTTCTGCCATTGTCCCCAGAGTCTTGATCTCCGACACCAAAGAGGGCCACCAGTGTCTCTGGGGAAGAGTTTTCTGGTAACGGGTTGGTAATGGATGATATAGTTACTGTTGGGGCATTGTCATTCTCATCCTCAATGTCAACAAGGACTTTAGAATAAGCAGAAAGCCCCCCTCCATCTGTGGCTTTGATGTTCAGTTCATAATTACTGTTTTCTTCATAATCAATTTTCCCTACAAGAGTAATTTCTCCAGTATGATTGTTTAATTTGAATGATCTGAGCACATTTCCTGGTACTTGGCTAAAAGTGTAAGTGATGTGAGCATAAGCACCCATATCGCTGTCACTGGCTGCCACTTTAGTGACCAATGAACCTGGTGGGCTGTTTTCTGCAAGCTGTACTTTGTACACAGATTGTTCAAAATGGGGGACATTATCATTTGCATCTAAAATATCAATTATTATTTGCGCTGTACCAGTTCTCCTTGGGATCCCACCATCCACCGCTTCTAGAATTAGGGTAATCTGAGGAATTGTCTCACGGTCTAATGCTTTCTCTAAAACCAGTTCTGCATATTTGCTACCATCAGCATGAGTTTGCACATCTAGCTTAAAATGTTCATTAGGAGCAAGCGTATAATTCTGAACGTCATTTTCTCCTTTGTCTAAATCTTCAGCCCTTTCCAAAGGAAACCGTGTCTTTGTTGGAATGTGCTCAGATATTTCAAAAAGGAACTCAGTTTTAGAGAATTTGGGAATATTATCATTCACATCTTGTATTTCAACTTCAATTCCATGTAGCAGTAATGGATTTTCTAGCACAATTTCAGAGAACAGAATACAAGGGTCATTCTGACCACACAGAGCCTCTCGGTCTATTGTATCCTTTAATATGAGGTTCCCAGAATGAGGATCCAGCTGGAAATACTCTTTAGAGCCCTTAGGAACTAGCTTGGCTTTCCTAGCAGACAATTCCTTTACATCTATTTTCAAGTCTTTCAGCACATTAGCTACTGGAAACCCGGTTTTCTTTTCTTCAGGCACTGAATAACGCAAAGACTCACACATTTCTAGACACATATGTAGATACAGAAAAAAAGCCAAAACTTGCCTTTGAATGCAACCTTTTTCCATTGTCCCAGGATCACCTTAATGCAGAATGGAAACACAAGATTCACTGTCCACAGTTAATTCTCCCAAGATAAACCTTTATCTTATCCAACCACTGGATGTGTTTTTGTCTCCAGATTTCTTAAGATCTGCTTTTCATAAAGCTCTGCTGCCTTTCCCTTTGAGGTATGTGTGCATAATAATGACTTACTTGTCCAGGCCTCCAGAACAGCAGTTGGTCTTTGGATATTGTTCTGGGTTATGCAACAGCACCACCGTGTGCTGCATTTGTGATACAGCACCCCTAAACATGATCCTTCACCTACAAAATCTTCTGTAGTAAAAGGTAAAATATTGTTTATCCTGACTGTAAATCACTCTCTGTGGTTTGAGAGAGGAGACTGGAGAGGCCAGGGATGACCTGGAACCTTCTGCATGGAAAACAGAATCTTCCTTTCTTGTTGAAAATGTTGATGGGCATCTTTTAGTGAATGATGAGTCGCAGCAGGTTTTTGCGGCAGGTATAGGGAGGAAGGGATGTAGGTGACCAAGGATGGCACTGACTTTACTTTCACATATATCATCAGTTTTGTTAAAGCAATTTTTGTGATGCTTGAATTTTATACTGCACTATAACTAAGTATATCTTCTTGGAATCCTGGAATTGCAGGTACAGTATTTGGATTTGATATTTATTTTTAATAAATAGAGGCCTGATGGTATCAGAGAACAGGTCTGGACAGCAGATTTACCAAATAGATAATCCTTCCTTTGAGAGTTGGTATACTAAGTCTATTTCCCCCTTTTAATGAGTAAAGCTGGAATCCAATTTATTTCTCCATTTAGATAAAATTCTTAAACCCTGAGGTGAAATGACGTGGTTCAAATAAGCAGCTTAAATGTCATTCAAATAAAACTCAGTGAAAATTGTCTTGATTGATGTAGGATACTTGGTTTCTGAGGCTCTGGTCTCAGTTTTGCAGGTAATGGACAGAACTGGGAAGAATGTGTTTGGCCAAAGCACGGTGAGGTTTATCAGAAAAGTTTCAAGGAGATAATCTTATATTTGGAGACAAAAATCTAGAGGTAGTGCTCAGAGCATGAAAAATAAGCATGCGTTTATATTCTTAATACCGGAAACCAAATAAGACTAAGCCTGGTTGGATTATTCTCATGACTGGCATACTGCAATTGGAATATATAACTTCTTTCAAAGAAACAGAAGTAATACATAGGGAGAATGAGGTAGTTGTGCAAAATATCTTTTTTTTTTTTTGGTTTCTTGAGTCAGTGTTGACTCCTGGCAAGTGCAGTTTTCTTGGCAAGATTTCAGAAGTGGTTTGTCATTGCCTGCTTCCTAGGGCTGAGAGCAATGCCTTAACCACTACACCAAACTGGCTGTCTTGCAAAATATCTACATCTGCACAAAGAACAAAACAGCCTATTATGATAGAGGCTGGTGTGTATGTGTGTGTGTGTACACACACACACACCAGCCTCTATCATAATAGGCAGGGGATTGAAGAGAAAAAAAGAAATGCCCCTCCCCCTGCCTACTGACAGACTGAATTTCTTTGGTAGTGATCAAACATAAAGTAACGGTTTGATGTGGCATAGATATTGTTGTATTCAGTGGCTAGTTAATATGCCTAATAAGAAGAAATCTTGGTCTTTATGTAACTTGGAGAAATAGTGTTAAATCTTCCAATGAATTCCACCCTTCTTGATTTGCAATTAAATCGATTTTGTAATTCCTGTTCTCAAGATTATTATCTTGAACTGTAGAATCCTTGGGGTTCTCTGAGCTTGGCTGTTTTCTTGCAAACGCTTAATTACCCGGCTAAGTAACATCTTCAGTGCTAGAATGGAATGGGGTTTTGCTCTCTGTTTATAAATTGTGGCATGCCCTGCCAGTGTTGGCGGGGGTGTGGGTTTTGTTTTGTTCTATTTTCCCCCCTGGTAGTTCCTTGATTAAGGTATTGTTTACTGCTTGTATGTCTGGTGGTAATCTTGGTGTTAATCTCTGCTTATCTGGGTGATTATGTTGAAGTCAGAAACAGTGTCCTGGGCAGTTGAAATGTTTTTCTGCTGGTTTTGGATATTGCCTTTTCTGTAGTCAGATTTGATAGCAGTAGATAGCTGGACTCATTGGCCTACATGGTGCCTTTCAGATTTATGATTCTATTGTTTTAAGATAATCTCTGAGGATAGCACAGCTAGCCCATTTCATCAGAGTTGGCCATTGTAAGGAAACCATGAAACATCAACAGCTGGTTCCTAAGTTTCATTTTCTTCCTTCCCTTTCCCCTTTTCCTTCTATGTTATTTTATTTATTTACTTATTTATTAAATATCTCCCCCCAATGGGGGACTCTGGGCGACTCACACAAAACATTAAAACCATAAATATATATAAATATATAAAACAGCAAAATTTTAAAAACATTACTAAAAAAAGGGAAAAGGAGAGTCCAAGAAGATGAAGAATCTGGGGCTGAAGACAGCAGGCTTCTATGGAGCTAGCCATCCCCACGCTTGAAGTATTCCCTCCCCACCCCAGGCCAAGTGACAGAACCAGGTCTTCAAAGCCCTTCCGAAGGCCAGGAATGAGGGGGCCAATCACACCTCCGGGGGCAAAATGTTCCAATGAGCGGGGGCTACCGCAGAGAAGGCCCGCCTTCTGGACCCCACTAATCAAAGTTCTTTTACTGAGGGGGTCCGAAGTTATATCTTGTTTTTATACTTCTGTAAGTATTCTGAGAACCTTTTAGATAACATGAATAAAAAATTTATGTAAATAATATGTCTTCATAAGGCTCTAGTTCTATTACTTACTGTCTACTGGAACAGCTAACACAGATATATCTGGGATATGAGGCTTTGCATTTAGCCCCCACCCCTGCCCTGCCAGTAAGGGATTGTTAATAGCTGTGGTATCTCCCATATAATTACTGCCCCTTCTTGTTTAGCTTTTATTAGATAGAAAAAAAGTACTAGTCTGTCAACATTATACTCTGTCTTTAGAATCAATTAAATTTGCATTTCAAAAGTTGTGTACTCTAAGTAGACAATACTAAGGAGGTCATTCACAATAGGATGATTAAATTGTACATGTTAAATTTCAGTAAAGTAGGAAGTAAATAGGGGCATCAAAATGTTCAGTTAGGATTCCACTTTTCTGGCGCCATCTAAGTTCTTCAAAAGACCAAAGGTGTCTGCACACTCTTTGTATTGACCCGTATTCTTTGCATATGATTGGAAAACATGATGTTAATACCTTATTTAATAAAGTGGTATACAGCTCATGGATCTATGTATATCTCCATATTACCAAATTCTTGGTGGGCCATACCTATATTTAAAAGGGAAACACTTATTTCTTCACAGATACCATCAGCTTTTTCACTGCTCTGCCAGTTGAGTTGTGAGCCCAGACATGGAAGAAAATAATATGTTTTTCTATAATTCCTCCAAGGCCCCCAGTGAAGGCAAATCCACAACTTCTGAGGTCATAGTATTAACAGCTTTATAACTTCATCTCTAAAAATGGGGTGTGATTCCTCCAGGAAGGCTTAGGCAATATAGATAATGGATGGATGTAAAGAAACATTGCAAGAAACGCATAGAAGAGGAACAGCAGGCAGAGAGAAATGGTTAACATATCAAGACTTATTAATACTGGATGAAGGAGAAATCAAGATGAAGTCAAGAGAACAATTGACTGTAGAAGGGCATAGTTTTCAATGGGTTTCATATGCACAGTTAAAAGAAAGGTTTCATATGGATAAAAAGAGAATTGGAATTGAAAACTACAAAATGGAATTTGAAATTGAATAATGTACAAATGTATAAATGGGTACTCTCACTCTGGTGGGAGGAAAAATGCTGGTGGCACCTTGCAAAAAGGAGTCGGGAGCAGTTGCCGGTAAGCGTGAAAAACCGTGCGCGCCCAAAAAGGGCGCGAAGCAATGGAAACCTCGCCTCCTGTGCTCGCCAGCTGGGCTCTGCTCTAAGAAGGAGGCACTGGCAAACTACTTCCGAAACACCTTGCCTTGAAAACTGCAAGGACTCGTCCAAGCAGTCACTGTAGAGTCGGTAACGACTGAGCGCAGATTAAAAAAAAAAAAATCTCCATACTAAGGCTTCTGTCACTCCCAGAAGAAGATTAGAGGTCTTATTGCCACATGATCTCACCATGAGTTTTCAAATGAGATTATTTACAGAATCATAGTGCCACAGCCAATGCAAACCTTATCAATTTGAACCTCAGGCTTCCACATATAATAGTTGTAATATCTTGGATCCTGTGTTCTTTTCCCAAACCAACCTTTACCTCAACATTCATAACATCATAATAAAAAGATTTTACTAATAAAGCAGATAAAACTGTATTTTTATTTTCTTCTCAGTTAAAGTCTTATTAGCATCTAGTCAATCTTGGCTGGATTCAAAAAAGCTAAGCATGGTGGACCTGGGTAGAACTCCAGTTGGAGATCACCAGGAAATTCCAGGGCTCTAGTTAAAAAAAAATCCCAGAAGAAGTAGCAAAACACTTCTGTATTGTTGGCAAGGAAACAACATGGAAATGTCCATGTAATCACCAGAAGTCAAGCTCAAGCTGAGGGACCCTTTGCATGAATTGAATGGTGTCTTTTGTTTTACAGAGTAAAACTGAGAAAATATACATAGGTCAATAGGACTTTTATCTGCATGAAGCTGTGCATGTGTAGTGACCTGTTTCAAAACTCTGTGTGCAAAAGGAGTCAGTTTAGCTAGGTGGATGACAGATTCATTCCATCACCCACAAGAAGAGTGAATGTGTGCAGTAGTTATGAAATAGATTTGGATGAATTTATTTCATATTTTGAATAGATTTTTGTTTTCATTGTATTTAATCAAATGAATCTACTATGTTTCAGAGATTATATAGACCACAGATCAAGGAATGTCATCAGTTTGGGATATAAAATTCATCATCATGGAATGGGGCCAACATGTGAATTGGGCTAGAAGTACTGGACTGATGTAGTTTGGCAAGAGATCTTTGAAGAAATGAAAAACAGCACAGGTTTTATTTATTTAACAGTGATTATTGATCTTGGACCATATTGACTCTAAATACATACTGGATAGCATATTTTGTCATTTTCACATGCTTTTACTGGTTTAATATCATAATGCAGAGTGTTCTGAGCAGCCCTCTACTGGGATGACCTCACAGACTGAGAATCCTTCAGAGTAGGAAAACTGGTAAAGAAATCTGAGCTGTATGAGGAATGTCTTTGGTATGACACACAGAGGTTTGGGATCAAGGTTTCATAGGCATGATGCAGACTCTGAGCTTCTTGGAATCCATAGCTATCTGTTTAATGGTAAAGAATTTTAAAAACTTGCATTAACCTTTCCAGTAAATGGTGGGTTAATTCCCCATTTAGGTAACAGCCTGATAAAGGACAAAAGATACCTAGCCTGTTTTCCTGGGTGGTGGTGGTTTTTTTTTTTTTTTGTGATGGTGAAAACTCTTAGGTTTTCCATCTCTTACCATAGGATTAGGAAATGGTACAGCTGGTTCATTAGGAAGTTTACCATGTCTCTCCTTCATTTAGGCAGAAGAGCCTAAGCTGTGGACCAGGACAGTTGCTACAATCAAACTACTTAAAGTTGGTTTTGTTGCAATTCCCTTCATTCTACACCCAGTAAATCTTGCTGTAGTTTTTTTCTCCTACTATGTTTTTTAACATCTAACAGTTCCTTGTTCTCTAATTTGTCCTTTAACTAATGATCAATACAGCCCAATCAAGGTTTCCCATTGAGAAAATCCCATTGGACTAGGTTCGTTATCTGTTCTTAGTTTACTGCTTCTTAGTTTACTATTTCTTAATCAGGATTAACATGTATTCCTCTTCTAACATATTCTTTTATTGGCTTGGGGATGGACCAGAAAGGGACTGCATCTCATGGATAGCAACCACAAAAAAGAGGGTGGTTTCATGCTATAGATTTGAACAAAGCAGTTTCTGGCCTTGAGTGCTAGAAACAATGTAAGTTGAATTGCAGTAAGTACTAGAACTCCCAAGAAGCAGTCTTTGCAGACAAAATTTCACCTTCACCCCTGCAGGTGATGGAAGGAACTTCAACTTTGTGTTGCTGAGAACACAAAGATACAGCTCATTTTGAGAAAGACTCTCTTTATTAATATGTATACTTATTTAAGAAGATTGTTATATTGTCCCAACCACATGATTTTGGACAATTCACAAGACTCTCCTAGAGAGTTTAACAGATTTTGGCTAAATACTTTGTCACTTTCTTTCACCAGGCTTTTAGGAAGAAAAAAAGGTTGGTGAATACAGAAATAAAATGAAGAGAAGAATTCTGTTACTTTCCTAAATGTATGCTGCTGCATTCTCATTTTTGCACAAAGGAATGTGTGATGAGAAACAGAATGGAGTTGGAGAAGATCACATTCACTACATTTGAAAGTGGGGGGGGGGCAAAGTTAAGCCATATCCATGACTGTCCTGAGGTCATCCAGCTGGCTTTGTGCCCAACGTGGGATTAGAACTCATGGTCTCCCAGCCTTAACCACTATACCAAAGCGGCTCTCATTTAGGTGATTTATATTAATTTATTATGGTAATTGTTTAATTTTCTATTTTTCCCCTTTTAGTTCATTTTGGTATTACAATTTTGTAATTAATTAATTTGTTGGGTATTTTGGCTTTCTTTTGATTTGTTTTTGTATACTTTTTTCTGTATTTCTCTTTTAAAAATTGCAATAAAATTATAATACTAATTTTCAAAAGATAAAGCTCTTCAAGAGGTGATTCCTCCTGCTATTTTCCTTTGGAATTAATGGAAATGTGGAATACCGGGCAGATCACTGGAAAAATTACAATAAAATGAAAAACATGACGTTTGACAACATCTCTTCAATGCTGCTTATCAAAACCAATGCTGAAAGACCACATCGAACCCTTATTCTCAAGAATGAGGATAATAATATTCTCCTCTGAAAAAGTGTCTAAAACCAATGCCCTTTCATTTAAGAAATTGGAGGAGAAAAATGCAGGAGGATTTATCTGCTGGATGTTATTTGAAAACATAAATAAAACTTGCAAACAGCAATAGTCAAGGCTGAAGCAGAGTTATAATATTTTTATATCAGCATCTTTATAAGCAAATGTTTGGCTGATAGCAATAAAACTTAGAAGTCTATTGTTTAGGAAACTTTGAAGTTATCAAGATGGCTGAAAACTGCATTTTACAATAGTGTGGGAGCTTACATTGTAATAAATGTGTTAGTCCTTGGGGACTGGTGGACAAAAAATATTTCTAATTTAGCATATTGTACAAACCATAGCTTACAGTATCCATAGGACACAGAAGCTCCATGAAAAATGTAAAAAATATGCAAACAACATTTAAAGTTAACTCACCTGTTCATTTAACTGGTTATCTGCACCCTGCTTAGGGATATCTTGGGAGCAAGATGGCTTGTGGTTTCCTGGGATGTTAACATCTCCCACTGAAAACACAGGAATGAGGGGCCTGAGAAAACGGAACTCACTACTTAAGGATCCACCAGTCAAACAAACATCATAACGGTAAGTCCTGGAAAGTGACCCATTCCGTGAATCAGCACAGTTCTCTGGGGTATCAACACTGGCATCTGGGAAGTGAGGAGGTGCAGCAGTAAAATTGTTTTGGGGATCGTTCTTGAGGACTTTGATCACAATAAACACAACAATACACACCAGGAACACAGAGGAGACTGCAGCCAAGCAGATCACCAGATACTTGGTCAAAGTTTTATCTTCTTCTGGTTCTTGCACACTGACATCTGCCTTTCTCAGGAAGGGATCCGAAAAGCCATCCACAAGAAGAACATTAAGCAATGCAGTGCTGGTCTGGGGAGGAAGACCATTGTCTCTGACCAATATCACGAGCCTCTGTTTATTTGTGTCTCGCTCATTCAGGGCTCTCCTGGTTTTCACTTTTCCATTCTGCGCTCCTATGCTGAAAAGTCCAGGGTCCGTGGCCTTCAGCAATTCATAGGAAAGCCAAGAGTTTTGACCAGAATCTCCATCCACTGCAACCACCTTGGTGACCAGATAGCCGGCCTCTGCCGACTTGGGAACCAGCTCATTGCATGGGGATGTGCTGTTCTGGAGGGGATACAGGAAGAAGGGAGCATTGTCATTTTCATCTATGATGACGATTCGGACAACCACCTCTGAGCTCAAGGAAGGAGAACCACCGTCGGTTGCCCTCACGGTAACTCTGAACTCTCTTATCTGCTCATAGTCCAGGGATCGGAGGGCATACACGTTTCCGGTTTCAGAGTTGATCGAAATGTAAGAGGGCACCAGACCATCACCCTTCCCTGGCAAAAGTGAGTAAGTCACTTTTGCATTCAGCTTTGTGTCCAGATCCACAGCGTGGACTGAGCCGATCAGCAAGCCTGGAATATTATTCTCCTGGATCTGCATGTTATATAAAGATTTTTCAAAGAGGGGGGGGTTGTCATTGACGTCAGAGATCTGAATATTAATCATTCTTGTTGAAGTGAGCCTAGGAGAGCCCCAGTCAATGGCTGTGATGGTGATGTTGTACTCAGCAAGGGTCTCTCTGTCTAGGGGACTTTGGAGTACAAGCTGATAAAAGTTATTTGTGGTGGAGTTCAGCACAAAAGGGAGATTCATCTCCACAGAACAGGCTGTTTTGCTGTTATCTCCAGAATCTTCATCTCTCACATTGAAGAGGGCCACCACTTTCTCTAGAGGGGAATCCTCCTTTAAGATATTGATCAGAGATATAATGGACACTTCTGGGGCATTGTCATTCATGTCTTCAATCTCTATCAGTATCTTGGAGCGCCCTGAAAGTCCCCCTCCATCTGTTGCTCTGATATTCATGCGATAATTCCTTTCTTTTTCATAATCAATCTGGCCCCAAACAGTGATTTCTCCAGTCCTTTCATTTATAAGGAACAAATTGTTTATTCTTTCAGGCACTTGATGGAATGAGTAGATGACTTGCGCATTTGAACCATAATCAAGATCTGTAGCTTCCACTTTAGCCACTACTGTGCCCTTAGGAAGATTCTCTTTTAATTTTACTTTATATTCAGATTGACCAAATTGAGGAGAATTATCATTACTGTCCAGAACATCAATGTTAATTTGAACAGTGCCTGTTTTCTGTGGTACCCCACCATCAATGGCCGTTAGGGTAAGATTAACGTGTGGCATCTTTTCTCTATCTAGTGTTCTCTTCAGAACAAGATCCACATTGTTAATTCCATCTTTGTTCCTTTGCACATCAAGCCAAAAATGTTCGTTAACGCTGAGTGTATAGTTTTGGATGCTGTTTTCTCCCAGGTCCTCATCATGTGCAGATTCCAAGGGGAATGCCATACTTGTAGGAACATTCTCAGGAATTGCAATCTCAAATTCATTTTTAGAGAATTTGGGAGCATTGTCATTTATGTCTTCTATCTGTATTTCAATATTGTATGATTCCAGTGGGTTGTCAAGCACAATTTGAGAAGTAAGTACGCAAGAGTCTTTCTGGCTACACAGAACATCTCGGTCTATTTTATCATTTATCAATATATCCCCAGTATGAATATCAAGGGAGAAATACTGTTTAGTGCTTTCAGAAACGAGATGGGCTCTGCGATCAAAGAATTCCTGTATTCCCAGTTTCAAATCCTTCAGCACATTAGCCACTTTAGAACCACTTTTGGTTTCTTCAGGCGTAGAATAGTAGATTGAAATACATAATGATCCAGGAAGACAAAGCAACAAGAAAAGATACATACCTTGTCTTCTCCTAATGCATTGTTCCATGATTCAGGACTCTCCTTAATTCTTGAACAAAGTATGAATCTCCTTACTTTCATCCAGTGATTATCTCTGACAAGAAGTAACTTCCTTCTGCTCTGCTTCACAGATTTTATCTTTCATTGCTTAAAATCAAGTTGTCTTCTCCTTGCAGAATCCTAGTCATAGCTGTTTGTACATTTCTTCTCACACCAAAATTCTGAGTTCCCGGTAATGTGTTTGACTATTCCGCCACCATGTGGCTGTCTGAGGAATCAGCCACTAGGACTGCATATTCTCTAATGAGTCTGTTCTAAATTAAAGGCAATAAATCATACTTTTGAAGACTCTCTACCTATTCAAAATATGAAGATTCCACAAGAAATATGCTTCCTAATGTTGGTGAGATTCCTCTTACCTCATCCCCATACAATAATAATATGGTTCAACAAAACATTCAGAGAGAGATACAAATTTGCTCTAACATTGTAGTACAATTTTCCCTGAGGATGCCCAGGAATAAATTTTATCAATACAGAAGAATAAGAGGAAAGGATCTATGTTAATCATCCCCATTTAGGTTCACTTAATTTAAGCCACAGAAAAACATGAATAAGGTCAACAATATATGTAACTATAGGGATTTCCTTATTTTGAAATTATTAGACTTTTAATCTTAAAAATATATGAACATAATTGAAATAGTATTAGACCTAGCTAATGAGTTTATTTTCCTCTCCATAACCATAAACATATTAGTCAACTGGATTTGTTGGCTTCAACTTGGTTGTAGAAAGATCCATGGAAATAACAGATTTAAGAACTTGCCCCCAGTAGAAATGGGCAGATTGCTAGCCACAAGTAAAGTCCTGTTGCCCACTGATGTCACTTCGAGAAGAATGCAGTGTTCTTGAATGTGTGGAAGTCAACAATTGTGTATTCAGATACATGAACCTTTCTCTCATACCTTTTCTTCTAAAATATTAACTCTGAATTAATAAATGTCCACAAAGGCTGACATCATTTGAATGATGTAATTAAGAAACAAAGAAGGATAAATGAGGTTGTGGAAGGCTCTTTTACCAGCACAGATCCAAAGCCAGTTTCAAGATGGAAGATTTTGTTTAAAGCTGGAGATTATGGCAACGTGCTCCTTCAGAGTCCCTCTGAGGAAACTTTAGGGATGGGGGACTCCAGTTTACTCACTGGAACTTCATTTTGCTAGGTAAAAAAGTTTGTGAGTTTATTTGACAATATGTTCAATGGCCCTTTGTACAAGATGCGTCAAGATAATTATCCGATCCGCACCTAAAAGTAGATTAGCCGTGATTGGTATACCCATACTACCCATGTATTTAAGAATGCCTCTATTTTTTTCAAATGAAATATTATAATACGGTAACAATTTTTCAAGGCAATCTGGGAGCCAGCTTTGTGGTAGAAATTAATTGAAACACCCTTCTTCCCAATTTCAAATCCCACAACATACTGAGAGCCAGAGATCTTTTAATCTACTTTAAACAGAGAATAATGCCTCTCACCTTCCTATCAGTTGCACTTTTCTTTCAAAGCTTCTGAAACTCAATGAATCATATGAAGTTGCTCTATCTTAAATTAGAAATATAATTTTGAATTCCTCAAAATGGACAGGAATGAAGTTTACAAAAGGGGAATATAGAGAAATAGGGAGAAAAGAAAAACAAAACAAAGAAAAAAGATTTATTCAGAAATGTGTACAGAACAATGCAATCTATACATGGATAGAACTTTTCTAGAATTAATCATAGAAAAACAGCCCTAATTCAGTTGACAACATATTTAAATAATAAAGTATTAGAAACTAAAATGTAAAACTGTTGGAAAAGTTTTAATACTCTTCTCACCTGGGACATCAGTTCATCTTCCTTGACGTGAGTTTTGGTTTCATGAGAACCTGTTGAATTCCTTGGATTCATTTGGGTACAGGTAGGATCCATTGAAAAAACAGGAAACAGAGGCCTGAGAAATCTGAACTCACTATTCAGAGACCCACCAGCTAAGCATACCTCATAATTATAGGCCTGACAATGTGTGTCAGAACTAGGGTCTCCACAGTTCTCTTGCAAATTCTGTCCCACAGGGAAATTAGATGCAGAATTAGAGCTGCCTATGAATTTCTGTCGTTTCTGAAGCTTGGTTCCAATAAACACCATAACAGAAAGGAGGAAAATGGATGAGATCGTGACCAAGCAGATAATCAAATACATTGTCAGGGTATGATCATCTTCCTCCTGGACTTCACCCTTAGGATTATCCATAATTTTCATGTAAGGATCTGAGAAGCCATCCACTAGAAGAATTCTTAGTGTGGCAGAGGCAGATTGAGGAGGATGACCATTATCTCTAACTGCCACAATAAGAGTGTGTTTGAAACTATCTCGGTTGTTTACTGGCCTCATGGTTTTCACTTCCCCGTTCTGAGTCCCCGCAACAAAGAGACTTGGATCTGTGGCCTTCAGCAATTGATAGGAAAGCCAAGAATTCTGCCCTGAATCTCTGTCCACTGCCACAACTTTGGTGACCAGGTAGCCTGTCTCTGCCCCCCTGGGAACAAGATCATTTGATGGAGAAGTGCTGTTCTGAAGTGGGCAGAGGATGAAGGGGGCGTTGTCATTTTCATCCATGATGTGAACTCGGACCATTGTTTCTGAGCTCAGTGGAGGTGAACCTTTATCTACAGCCTTTACCATCACCTGGAAATCTTGCATATCCTCATAATCTATAGATCGAATGGCATATAGGTTCCCAGTTTCAGAGTTGATGGAGATATAAGACGATGCGGGCCCTTCCCTGATCTTTCCAAGCAAAAGCGAGTAGGTCACTTTGGCGTTTTGCCCTGCATCCAGATCAACCGCATGGACTGATCCGATGAGCAGACCTGGAATGTTGTTTTCACGTAAGTGGAAATCATAGAAAGATGTTTCAAATACTGGTAGGTTGTCATTAACATCTGAAATTTGAATGTTAATAATTCTCATTGAACTGAGTCTGGGGGAGCCTTGGTCAGTGGCTGTAATGGTAATGTTATATTCCAATACTTGCTCTCTGTCCAATGGCCATTGGGTCACAAGCTGGTAATAATTGTTCTTTGTGGGTTTTAGAATAAAGGGTAGGTTTGAATCAGTGTAAGACTTGCCATTATCTCCAGAATCTCTATCTGTGACACTGAAGACAGCCACCGCTGTTTCTGGTGGAGACTCTTCTGGTAAAAGGTTAGTTACAGATGATATGATCACTTCTGGGGTATTATCATTGTCATCTTCAATATTCACCTTACAATAAGCAGAGTCCTCCTCCATCTGTGGCGTTGATGTTCAGTTCATAATTACTGTTTTCTTCATAATCAGTTGTTCTTTCAAGAATAAGTTCTCCAGTATTTCTGTTTAGCTTAAATGATCTGAATACTCTGACATTTGTCTGAAAGAATATGAGCATTGGATCCAGTGTCTCTGTCACTGGCTTCCACTTTAGTAACAAGGGTATCCAACTGTTTGTTTTCCCTTAATTTCACTTGGTAAACTGTTCAAAATGAGGACAGTTATCATTAATGTCTAGAACAGCAATAACTATTTGTGTTGTACCAGCTCTGATTGGAAAGCCTCCATCTACAGTTGACACCATCAGAATCAACTGTGAAACATTCTCACAATCTAATGGTTTCTCCAGTACCAATTCTGCATATTTACTACCATCACTGTTGTTTTGTACATCTAGCCTAAAATATTCATTAGGACTAAATATGTAGTTCTGAACAGAATTTTCTCCTTTGTCTGAATCTTCAGCTTCTTCCAAGAGCAAATGGGTGTTGGTGGAAACCAGTTCAGGTAATTCAAAAAAGAATTCTTTGGAGAATTTGGGGGAGTTATCATTCACGTCTTCTATTTCAGTGTCAATTCTGTATAGCTGCAATAGATTTTCTAGCACAATTTCAGAGAGTAGAACACAAGGGTCATTCTGACCACACAGAGCCTCCCAATCAATGTTATTCTTTACTATCACATCCCTGGTATTAGGATCCAGATGAAAATATTGTTTGGAACTCTGAGATCTCAGCTGGGCTTTTCAAGAAGAAAGCTCCTTGACATCCACTTTCAAATCTTTTAATATGTTATCTATCAAGAATCCGGTTTTCGTTTCCTCATGTACTGAATACATAATAGATTCACAGATTGCTGCATACATGCAGAAATAAAGAAAATAAGTTAAAACTTGCCTGCTATTGAGATACATTTCCATTGCTCACCTCAAAGCAGGTGGTTCAAACAGAAGGTTTCTAGGTTGTCCTTTTGTCTGTTTTGTCTGTCCAGTTTTTATTTTTTAAAATAGGGTTTTCCTCCTCTCATCTGTGTTGATTTTTTGAAACAAAGTTCTGCTGTCTCTTTGTTGCTGTTGTCTTATGCCATTCCTTTTGCCATCTGGCTACAATTCCTTGAGAGGGCAGGAACTGCCTAATCTTATATTCTGCCTTGTATGATAGCACCACCTTGTGCTTGAGTTGGGTACAACTTCCATAAATACTGATCCACACAGAAACACCCTTTGTAATAAAAGTTTTTATTAAATTGCAATAATTATTCAATTATATTTCTCAATTTAACTCTTTTAATATACAAACTCACCAACAATAAGCAATGTGGCCTCCAGAAAGGAACCGAATAAGTTGTTTAAATATAAGAAACTTCATAGCATTAACTCAATACCTATTTAATGACCTGTATCCAGTCTTTCAACTAGATTTGTGAGGCTGGGATATTCAGTTCAGTTAATGCATAAAATGGTCATCAGTACCAAGCTCCCTTCCACAGCCCAGATCCTAAAAATCAGCACAAAATGCTGCCCATAGGGGTTTTTTTGGTTAAGCTTGGGAGGTACTGAAAGGTGTACCACCAATCCCCAAGCATTGAAGACTATAGGTGAGGTTGCCATCTGCCACATTTCATGTGATGAAGTAGGGGTATTACCAAATTGTAATTTAGGAGCTTTAATATAGCCCATTGTCAGTGCCCATGAAGTTCCTAGTTCCCACCTTGGGGGAGAAAATGTAGCAACTAGGTCGTGATATTGCAAACTCCTGGCTGTGCAGTCAGGCAGGAAGATCACAGCAGCTGTCATTACTACTGAAACAATGTGAACCCCCAAACTCCTTCAAAGAAGTGTAAACTCATCCAAAGCAGGTGCAAGATTATCCAGAGAGGAAGAAATGAGTACTAAAAGAAGTCACTTTCCCATCATTACTATTTCTGAGAATGTTGCATTCTCAGAAAATGCTGCCAATCTTTACTATTTTTTCAAGCCCTACAAGCATAAAGACAGACAAGTGGTCCTATGAGAAAACATATTTTGCAGAGCTCCTTTTCAGAAACTCATGTCATTTCCAAAATACTATGTTCCCCTGCTTTCTTACCCCAACCCCCCTTTCAAAAACCAGTCAGAAGTCCATGCCCAGTTTCATTAGGCTATTTTTAGGCTTTTAGAGAATTTTCATAATTTGTAAAACCTTGCAGCTGAATGGTGCCAATCGATGACTACAGAAATACTGAAACGTGGAGAAATAAATGTATTGCTAATATATATGCTGATAATTTGGTATTGATGAGAAGACACATAGATACATGTATTGGGAAACCAGGGAAATTCTAGAATATGTTGTGATGCTGATTTCGTATCTGTATCTGTCTTATCACTAAGTTAAATTGCTAGGTGTTTCTGTAAATCGATAGTGATCAATAATTTAATACACCTTTCTCATATCAGTCCCCCACAAAATTTCCAGGTAACAAATCCTTTCCCTAGAATGAAAAGTTTGGTGGTGATGCAGTTGGCTCCTGACAAGCGAAGCATACAACCAACTTGTTAGTAGGTCAGTGTGAATCCTGGAAGTTGGATTTCAGCTATGAGAAAGCAGGATCATAGAGGTGGAGGAAGCCAGCTAGGTCATCAAACTCAGTTTCATGTTCTGTGTAGGAATCCAAAGTAAAATTTCCCCAAAATGTGTATTTAGCTTCCACTTTAATACCTCCATCAACTCTTTAGGTAACTGATTCCAATGTCAAACTGCTGTTACTATACTATACTATACAATTTTTTCTAACATTCAATCAGAATAATTCATCCTCTAACTTAAATCCATTATTCCAGAACCTGCATTATGAGGTGATACAGAAGTCATTTTGACTTTCCTCTGTGTGACCTTTTTTCAGGTACTCAGAGTGTTTACTCCATCTTCCCTCAGTAATCTCTCTTCAAGGCTAAATGTGCTCAGCAGTTTCAATCTCTTCTTAATTTCTAGTCCTCTGATCATCTTTGTTGCTCTTCTCTAAGCCTAGTTCAGTTCATCCAAATATTTCTTAAAAGTGTGATGCCTAGAACTGGATGCAGTACTCAGAGCAGGGTCTGAGAAAATGTAGAATAAAGTGGAACAATTTGTATGGTTTGAAAAGTATATTTCTGTTCACGCAGCCTAAAATTGCATTTGGTTGTGTTTTTTTTGCATTCACAATCCATGCTGATTTGTATTTAGTTTGTAATTAAGTACTGTTCCAAGATTTTTTTACAAGTAATATTGCCAAACCAGGAATTTTCCCATTTTACACTTATGCATTTTAAGTGAATCTTTTGCATCTGCCTCTGTTAAATTTGATTCTGTTATTTTCAGACCATTTTCCTTATATAGCAAGATGGTTTTGAATTTAATTTCTTTCTTCTAGGGTATTAGTTATCCTACCCAATTTTGCATTAGCTGAAAATCCATTAGGTATTCTCTCCACTACTTCATTCAAGACAATAATAAAAATATTGAAGAGTTCAAGGCCTAGAATCTAATCCTGTAGAATATCATTCCTTTTGACAAGGAATAGTTGATATGCACTCTTTCAATAAAGTTCTCAAGGCAGTTATGGTCCGGGGGCCTAGCCAGCCAGATACCATGTCATCTAGCCCACATGTAACTTTGTTTGTTTGTTTGTTTGTTTGTTTGTTTGTATATATTTCAAATTTAGATACCACCCATCTCACGAAGAAGTGACTCTGGGCGGTTGCTCATTGGGATGTTCTGGGATATATTGTCAAAAGCTTTAGTGCAGTCATGATATATTATTCTATAGCATTCAGGCAACCCCTAAGGAAATTGCCTGATCAAAAAGTGAGATAAGGTTAGTTTGGCAAGACATGTTCTTGACAAATCCATGCTGACTTATAGATCTCCAACTTTATGACCTTCTTTAGAATCTTCCCATTTATTGATGTCAGACTTCTGAAGTTCACTGTTTAGCATGGGCAGATCTCCCACTTTTAAATCTCAGGCGATTCCCACCTTATACTTTGTCCCAACTGAAAGCTAGCATTCAGCTGAATATAGGAGCATGTACTCCACTGATTTACATGTCTGTGGAACCTGTTCAGGGTCCATGCTGCTGTTTGTAATATAACAGTTTCCTTAAACCAAGTTACTGATACTTCTTGACTGGGCAATAGATAGATGATAGGTAGGTAGGTAGGTAGGTAGGTAGGTAGGTAGGTAGGTAGTGCTACAGTCCCTCTAATTCTAATGGAAGAGAAGGAATTAGTAATGTGATGCACTGTAGTTTAAGGACAACATAACGGATAATTTATCTATGTGAACAGGACATATATTTTCTGCAAACAATAAAAACGTATGAGATGAGGAATGCCAATTATATTCTTGCTCTCACTGGTGTTACAATGTACTTTAATCCTTGAAACACATCCTTGTATAACATCTATAACTGCCATCTAATAAAAATGTTATTTGTTCTAGTTGATAATGTGTTACATCCTAACCTGGTTTGGCCAATATTGCAAAGTCTTTGTTGGAGATAGGTGTGGTTACCAACAGTAGGTTATAGAAACATTTTTTCCCTGTATGATTGACTTAAGTTGTTTATTCAACATACACCAGTTGAGTGTCAGGTTTGGCCAGCACGGGGCTTCAGGGAAGCTCGCAGCCAGACCACGCGGAATCCACCGGCGGTAGCTAGCGGGGAAAAGAGGAACTGAAAGCGCCGCTAGTTAACGGGCCACCTGCGCCCAGCCAAACAGGAAAACCGCAGCGGAAGCTTTTAACTATAAACTGATAACGGCGCGAGCCAATAATGAACGGGGCCGCAGGCAGCGAAACAAGATCGCAACGCAGCACAGAACCCTCAGGCTTGCACGTAACGGGGAGGGACCAACCCAGCCGGAGGGGAACTGGCAATCAAGGACAATGGACCCTGACCGAACCTGCCATCATGGACAATCAAGGGGGATTATTGGGGGGCCGATAACCCGCAGCAGCAACGTGATCGCGGGGCGGGAAAAAAGCGCGGGAAGGGGGGAATATAACAAGTAATGCAATTGTACCAAGCCAGTCCTGGCTTTGCTTGTGACTACTACGTTACGCATGAGTAAACCTTCTTTGTGAACCACACGTGTCACGAGAGTTTCTCTGTCGAACGGGGCAAACCTCACATAGAGATCCTTGATTATTATTAGATCACATTATTCTGGAGAATCAAAAAGGAACAATGATTTGCATTCTAAATTTGTATCTTCCAGTTGTAGGGGTAGTTCTAATTAAAAAATAAACCAAAATAAACCTTAATCTTTAGAGAAAGATTAAGTAAGGGCTCTACTATTTTTTCTTAGTAATCCTGGCTTCCTATCTATGGAGAAAAATAATCCTGCAGTTCTCAATTTAAAAGCTAGCTTACACTGAGATTTAGATCGTCAGTATTTAGCTGTAGAACACACATCCCTTTTTGCAGTCAGAGGCTTCATTCAATAAACTGTGGGGCAATCAAGAATGTAAAAGGGCACAGTAGTGATGTGATGACAGCACTCAAGGGAACAGCACTGGAATTTCAGGACCATTGTTTCTTCTGAGGGTGACTGGTTAAACAGTGATAGATGTTTCATAATCTCAGAGACTTGACATACTATTTTACTTTTTTTTTTCTCAGAATGGATGTGATTTGTAGAAGATGCTTGAGATATGGAGGAATAAAAGTAATTGCACATATCCAGTCAAATATCCAAATTAATAATATCCTTTCTTAAATTCTGATTCTTGAATTTCCAGTGAAACATTTGCAAACTGTGGCCATTTCTTCACAAACCAGCCATTTTACATAGCCTTTCAGATTTCAAGAGCTGTGAGTGCACATTTTTGACCTTTTTCTGAAGAACTTCTACTTGCTCTTTATATTTGCATTATGTAATCTTCATGTCTTCTTTCCTGTTGCTTTGATTTCACTCTCAGGGATTTAAAATACAATGCAAGTGGTTTCCATTGTAATTTTCTATTATTGTTATTATATCTTGGCTTTTCTCTGAGAGCTTGAGAGGATATTATTCTCATAATGGTCCTATGAGTTAGGCCAAGGTAAGAGAATGACCTGATGAACCTGATGTTCAAGTGAGGACCTGAACATGGGTCTCCATGACCCAAGTTCCACATCTTACCACGACATCACACTGGCTGTCTAAGAGGTATGGCTGTCTCCCATGACAGCTTTTATTTTTATCCACTTTTGACCACTGTCAAACTACAAGTATACCAATTCTCAATAGCACTTTTTCTCCATGATGTTTTGGATAAAATATTTTTTTCCAGAGTAATATCCAAATACAATAATATCCAAATACTGAGGGAACTACATAACCTGCAGAATAGTTGAGCTGTGTTAGCAATCAAAGTTTTATTGTAAATTAACCAATGAGAGTTTATTGATGTGGCTTACTATTTTGTTTTTCATTAAATTTGTTCACATTTCTATTATTCAATATTTATTTAACTTGAATCAGCCTTGTACAGCCATGTGTTTCTTTGTATCGGATGTCCACTTCCAGATTCCTCAATACCTAAAAAAATAATCAGAGAGAAGATAAATCACATCAAGATAGGCAAAGAAAGGATGCTCTTACCTTTTCTGCCAGGCCTGTCCTCTTCTGTTTCTTTTTTATTATCATAAAGGAAAACATTCACAGATTGTTTTGAAATGGCCTGGAATCCAATAGGCATGATCTGCATTACAGTCTACAGCTCAGTTGCCCTTCTGCATCTGTCTGTTCTAGCTTACTGCACTGAAGTTTCCTTCTTTGTCCTTTTGACTAACAGTGACACAAAATGGTCAAAACCGGAACTGCAGATAATTTGTTCAAAGGTAGAGCAAGTTTCTTATGGACCCTGGAACAAAAATAGCAAATGATGCAATAGGCTTATTCTTTATGTCAAAATCTTATGTCAGTGGGGTTGCATAATGCCATTGCTCAACATTTTTAGACATGCGACACACCACAGAAGCTGGATCCCATCCATTGCAGTATAGGCATATCTCTAGTTGATAAATGTGTGGAATTTGTGGACTTTTTTGCTGCTGTATAATGTGCTCTGAAGAAAAAAAGCCCAATGAGTAAACTGAAAGGAACCCCTTAATTTAATGAAAAACCTTTACACATTCATAGTTAATTCCAGATTTCTTTTGTGTGCAGACTACACATACACATGTTTTTTATAATGCATTTTTGTACTAAAACACCCATTTTTATTTTAAATGTTTAAAAATAGGGAGAACAGGAGGGCTCTATCCTGCAATACGCTTTTTCTGCCACTCTGGTACAATCCAGACTACAACCTGTTCCCTGTTCTGTCTCACCTGAAGGAACTTCTAGGTACTTGAATCTGCCATAGAGATTAGAGCCAGGCTACCTGGGACAGGAAAGAGAGGAAAGACTCCTTTAGTCACTAGTGAAGGCCTTCTCTCTTCTGTGCTGGCTGCCACTTCTATTCACTTCAGTGGTACTTGTTTCAATTGCCAATCAAGACCAAGTCTTGCAGTCCAATCAGGTATTGGAAGAAGCGGCTGCTTTTCACAGTGTTTCCTGGAGGGCTGCAGGAGGAGCAGCCCATGAACCCTTTTTGTCAGCCCTTCTGTCAACTTCAGAGTTTCTTTTCCTTCTCTTTCTTCTTTTCCACTTTCTCCCTGGACTATATAACTAAGACCTAGGGGTTGCTAGCTTCACCCAGATGTGCCCATCAGGTACTTTAGGAAGAGCCAAAAATAGATCAAAGGGTTGGAGGAGGAGTGTAATCTACAGTATTTTGTTTTTCTCTACAGACTTTCTGATCATTCTAGGGCTTATCTATGCATTCTTGACAAATTCATGCTGACTTCTAGTAAGTACCACATTTTTTAAAGCAGTTAAGGTCAATCTCTCTATGATCTGTGTAGGACTTTCCCCAGGTACAAATGTAAGATTATTACAAATGTAATAGTTTGCTGGATCTTCATTCTCCTCCCTCCCCCCTTTTTTTTGATGATAGGGACATTTGCTTTCCTCCAATCATCTAGTACCTCATCAGTTTCCAGGATTTCTCAAAGAAAAGACAAAAAAGTTCAGCTAGATCATCAGTTAATTTCTACAGTACTCTAGAATATGATTCATCTAATTCTGATGATAGAAACTCGTTCAAAACAAAACAGTATTCTCTGACCATGTTTCTTTCAATTTCTGGCTTCAATCCTGCCCCTTCATCTGCTTGTCACGGTGTACGGCTAGAATATATCAATTTTGTTGGAGAAGACTGAACCAGAATAGGTGTTGACTAGTTCTACCTTTGCTATCTTTTCACCTTTTGTTGTCTTTAAAGAACAGTTAGTATATGTGACAGCCTACATTCAGCCATGGCTTCCTGCTACCTGGTTAGTATCCATGCAGAAACCCAAACACACTGTTATATGTATTGTCGAAGGCTTTCACAGCCGGCATACGATGACTGGTGTGGGTCTTCCGGGCTGTGTGGCCGTGTTCTGGAAGTTTTGTTTCCTAACATTTCGCCAGCACCTGTGACCGGCATCTTCAGAGTGCAGGAGCACAGACGGGAGCAGTTCTCTCTGTGCCCAGGGTGATGTGACCCTTTTGTGGGTATTTATAGAGATCTGAGGGGGGGGGGAAAGGGGGGGATTGGGGGTGTGGGGGGGGTTGAGTTACTGAGTGGATTTTCAATCCTATTTGAAAACACAGAGATACTGGACAACGCCAACAGCCAGTATACCAGGCTATACCGGAAGCCACTGAGATTCACAAACACCAGCACAGTTTCAATAAAAAAGAGGAGAGTCTAAAAATCAACAAAACCTGGCTACCAATCCTGAAAAATACAGCCTGCAAAAGGTCAACGAACTCAGCTCAACCACCAGGAAATGTGAACAGTTCACACAATGAACTTGCTAATCACCCCCAGCAGCCCCTCGTTAACAATTCAATAGAAGAAAAAACCCTGCCTAATCCCCAGGAAGATACACACAGATTCTGACACCAAAACAAGCAGCCACTCAGTAACCCAACCCCCCCACATACCCCCAATCCCCCCTCCCCCCTCAGATCTCTATAAATACCCACAAAAGGGTCACATCACCCTGGGCACAGAGAGAACTACTCCTGTCTGTGCTCCTGCACTCTGAAGATGCCAGTCACAGGTGCTGGTGAAACATTAGGAAACAAAACTTCCAGAACACGGCCACACAGCCCGGAAGACCCATACCTCTCACACTGTTATAGTTCGCTGATTAGGAGAAGCTAAGACTAGTCTCAGCTAAGTTTATTTGCTGATAGGAAAAAAAATGCCACAGGAAAAAGAAGGGCTATTGTGCTCGCATCAGAGGTGGAGTCTTAAATTAGCAGAGGAACTGGATGAGAAACTGGGGCGAGACTACTTGATGGAAGTGTGTCATGGGTACCAACAAAGACAATAGTGGCTGTTGATGATTGGCTGTTGGTTTTAAGAAAGGACACCGATGGCTGGTAAACCTGGATTGGACTGGGCAGGGTTATACTATGGAAGCCTTATTTGTTCAAGGGCAATGCCAGAAAGATTGCTGAGGAGAGATGCTAGGTGAGATTGAGGAGAAGACTCTCTGAAGACCAAAGAAAGGCAGCATCATGGGATTTGGCCTACTCTTTGCAGATAACCTCTAGTAGAGGTCAAAGATGATGGCAGATAAGATGCTTTACCAGCCAGAGAAAAGCCAACTGCCAGATTGACTAACAGAGGAAAATTGCTGGCCAGTATCTTTAAGCCCTTTCTTAATTCTAGATAGTAGTAGTAGTTAAGAGTAATTAAAAGCATACACAAGTACACATACACTGAGCTAAAAGTATGCCTTGCAAAAATATCAGGCTGTTAAAGAAACCTTGAAAAAAAAAGAGAAAAACAGGTTCAGTTCCACTGCAGTTTTAAATCTCAAGTTGTTGTTGTTGTTCAGTCGTTAAGTCGTGTCCGACTCTTCATGACCCCATGAACCATATTGCGCCAGGCCTTCCTGTCCTTCACTGCCTCCCTGAGTTTGCTCAGTTTCATGCTCATTGCTTCAGTGATGCTATCTAACCATCTCATCCTCTGCCGTCCTCTTCTCCTTTTGCCTTCAATCTTTCCCAGCATCAGGGTCTTTTCCAAAGACTCCTCTCTTCGCATTAGGTGACCAAAGTATCTGAGCTTGAGCTTCATTATCAGTCCTTCCAATGAACAATCAGGGTTGATTTCCTTTAAGATTGACTGGTTTGACCTCTGAGCAGTCCAGGGAACTCTTAAGTCTTCTCCAGCACCACAGTTCAAAGGCATCAATTCTTCGGCGCTCAGCCTTCTTTATGGTCCAGCTCTCACAGCCATACATTACTACTGGAAAAACCATAGCTTTGACTATGCGGATCTTTGTCGGCAAGGTGATGTCTCTGCTTTTTAATATGCTATCTAGATTTGCCATAGCTTTCCTCCCAAGGGGCAAGCATCTTTTAATTTCATGGCTGCAATCTCTATCTGCGGTGTGTCAGGTTTGGTCAGCACGGGGCTTCGGGGAAGCTTGCAGCCAGACCACGCAAACTCCACCGGCGGCAGCTAGCGAGGGAAAGAGGAACTGAAAGTGCCGCTAATTAATGGGCCACCTGCGCCCAGCCAAACAGGAAAACCGCAGCGGAAGTTTTAACTCTACACTGATAACGGCGCAAGCCAACAATGAACGGGGCCGCAGGCAGCGAAACAAGATCGCCGCGCAACACAGAACCCTCGGGCTTCCACGTAACGGGGGGGGGGACCAACCCAAGCCGGAGGGGGACTGTCAATCAAGGACAATGGACCCTGACCGAACCTGCCATCATGGACAATTAAGAGGGATTATTGGGGGGCCGATAATCCACAATGGTAACACGATCACGGGGCGAAAAAAGCGCGGGAAGGGGGGAATATAACGAGTGATGCAATTGTACCAAGCCAGTCCTGGCTTTGATTGTGCCTGCTACGTTACGCATGAGTAAACCTCTTTTGTGAACCACACGTGTCACGGGAGTTTCTCTGTCGAACGGGGCAAACCTTACATATAAAGCCAGGACTCACCGTTAGCGCTACCCGGTGCCACCGAGGAGCGTTTCCCTTTCTAATACAGGCATGACCAGCGACGAGGAATCCATGGGTCAGCTGGAGCATGAGGAACCCGGACTCGAGGAGGGACGGTCAGAGCCACCCGGGAGCGACGGGGCAGCGGCCAGGGCCGGGGACCCTCCAACGGAGCGGTGGTCGATGTGCATGAACCAAGGGCCAGACAGCTCAGGCGTCACAATGACCCGGGGCTCGGGGGCCCGGAACCGCGAGCGGGACGAAAAGCTCGCCCGACTAGAGGAGAGGATCGAGCGGCGCCTAGACGCCGTGGAGGCGATGCTCCAGACCTTGCTACAGAGAGCGGGACCATCGATCGGTGAGCGATGGCACGAGCAACAGGGGTGGCAGCCCGGCACCCCAGCTGGCACCGCCCACGATGCCCCGGTTGGTGGACCGATGGGCGGCGGACGCCCTGAGACTTCGAGGCATCACCAGGAAGTTCTCAGGGGACCCTGAACAGCTGCCGCACTTCTTGACGCATGTCAGGGGTTTCATGCAGAGGGGTGGTCACCTATTCGCTAGGGACGAGGATAGAGTATCCTACGTGGCCGAGCTGTTAGACGGCCAAGCGGCTAGCTGGGTGATCGGACTGTACGACGCCAACGCGGCAGAACTGCGGAGTTTCCCGGACTTCATGCAGGCGCTCTGGGACAGATTCGAGGACACATTGAGCGCCAAGCGGGCTGAGGACGACATCCTGCAGTTCAGACAGCGGGACAAGTCGGTATCGGAGTACGCCCTGGAGTTCCGGAGGTTGGTAGAGAAGCTCACAGACTGGCCGGAGTCCCTGAGGGTGAAGTATTTTAAGAGGGGGCTCAATCCGGAGATCCTAGAGCGGGCACTGGGGTGGGATGACCCGTCCACAGTGAAATATTGGATCTGGCTGGCCGGAACGGTGGAATCGGCGTGGCAGCAGATTCAACAAAGCGCGAGGTGACGGGACCAGACGAGGGACCGGCCGAGGGAGAGACCCCCAGAGGAAAGGCGGAGCAGTCGGCGGCAGTCCACCAGGGGGCGAGAGGCAACCAAAACCCCGAACCTGTGCTTCCGGTGCGGAGGCAGAGGCCACCGAGCGGCGCAGTGCCCAACGGAGCGGGAAGGAGCCTCACCACGGCCCGAAGTCAAGCCCCTGCGTCCTACCGGGAAAAGGGCCGGCGACCGACCGCGGAAGAGTGCAGTGGCGGCAGTGACCGAAAAAGGGCGGATGGGGTGGTCGACCCCGGAGACGGCATCCTCTGGAGAGGACTCGGAGCCGGCGGGAAACGAGGCGCGCTCGCACTGAACGGCGTCCCAGTGCGAGCAGGGGAACTGAGGTGCGCGGACCCAATCGGGGATGAGGACTGCCCTCCGTTCCGGGTGAGGATACACATCCGGGGGGTGAGATCCAGAGGGGAGGCACAGCTGCGGGCACTGCTGGATTCCGGCTGCACCCACTGCTTGATGCACCCAGCTGTGGTCTCGGGACTCGGACTACAGCTGAGGCGCCTCCGGGAACCCATTGCATTCAGCCAGCTAGACAGCTCGCTGGCAGGGGGGGGGCCAGCTCAGTATTACACCAAGCCGGTCCAGATGACGATCGGGAGTCACCGGGAAGAACTAAGATTTGTGGTGGTCCCGGTAGCCGACTACGCGGTGGTACTCGGCTTGGCGTGGCTGCGGCGACGGAACCCACGGGTCGACTGGACGGCAGAGGCGGTGCGATTCGGGGTCGAGAAGCCGGCGGAGCACGAGAGCAGACGGGACCGGGCCGTGGCGACGGGCGCGACCGCAACCACAGAAGGGCAAGTGGAGGATCCGAGGCACAGGGAGGCGAGATGAGAGCAGACGAAGGCCGAGACCCGGGCGGCGACAGCAGCAACAGCAGCGCCGGAGACCCGGAAACTCGCAACGATCCCGAGGCGTGGGGAGGCAGCGGCGACTGGCGGAACAGCTGCAAAACGAGGGCCAGAGTCCGGGGAACCCACGACGAGCGGCGGAATCCCGAGGCAATATCGAGACCTGGCGGCGGCGTTCGGGGAGAAGGAATCCGACCAGCTTCCCCCACACCGACCCAGTGACTGCGCCATCGAGCTAGAGCCAGGGGCAAAGCTGCCCAAACCGAAAATGTACTCCCTGTCAATGAGGGAGATGGGGGCTCTGCGGGAGTTCATAGACAAGAACCTAGCGCGGGGATTCATCCAACCCGCGAAGTCACCATTAGCGGCCCCGGTACTATTCCGGGAGAAGAAGGATGGCTCGCTCCGGATGTGCGTGGACTACCGGGGGCTGAACGCAATCAGCACCGAATACAAATACCCCCTCCCCCTGATGAAGGACCTAATGTCGCACCTATCCAAGGGGAGGGTGTTCACAAAACTGGACTTGCGCGAAGCTTACTTTAGGGTCAGGATCCGCGCAAAAGATGAGTGGAAGACAGCGTTCAACACGCCGCTCGGAAGCTACCAATTTTCCGTGATGCCGTTCAGATTAAAAGGGGCCCCGGGGGTGTTTATGCAGCTAATAAACGAGGTGCTGCACGACCTACTCTACCGGGGCGTCCTGGTCTACCTGGACGACATCCTCATCTACACCGAAACCCTGGCGGAGCACGTGAGCCTGGTGCGCACGGTGCTCCAGAGACTGCTGAAGGCACAGCTGTACGCGAAGCTATCAAAATGCGAGTTTCATCGGGAGCAGCTGGACTACCTCGGCTACTGGATATCCAGTCGGGGAATTGAGATGGACCCGGTGAAAATAAAAGATGTTCTGGGCTGGGAAGCGCCGCGAACCCAGAGGCAACTTCAAAGCTTCTTGGGGTTTGCGAACTTCTACAGACAGTTCATCCCGAACTTCGCCCAAATCGCCCTTCCCCTGACAGACTTACTAAAAACCAAGGGCAGTGGAAACCCCCCCAAGCCCAGCATGGCACTCGCGTGGACTGCGGAATGCCAGGGGGCGTTTGAGGAGCTAAAACGGCGGTTCACAGTGGAGCCGATCCTGTGCCATCCCGACCCAGATCGGCGGTTTATCATACAAGTAGATGCGTCAGATGTGGCAACGGGGGCGGTCCTGCTCCAGCCCAGCCCAGAGGGGGCCATCCACCCATGCGCCTACGCCTCCCGCAAATTCACGGAGACAGAGAGAAGGTGGATGGTGTGGGAGAAAGAGGCGTACGCCGTCAAGTGGGCGCTAGCCATGTGGAGGCATCTATTGGAGGGGGCAGCTGAACCATTCGAGGTGTGGACGGAACACAAGAACCTCGAGGCCCCGAAGGCCCCGCGTAAGCTATCCCCCAAACAGGCGCGGTGGTCCCAATACTTCGGGAGGTTCAGGTTCACCCTAAAACACATCCCCGGGAAGCGCAACTTCCTAGCAGACGGGTTGTCTCGCATGCCCCAGCACGCCAGCCTACGAGAGGAGATCGTGGACTCCATCATCCCTGCCAGCAGGCTGGCTGCAAAGGCGGTTACCCGGAGCCAGACCAAGGGGGAGCGACGGGACGCGGCGCCTGAGGTAAAGCAAGGGTTTGCGGAGGCGGCGGAGCGGGACGCTTGGCTCAAGCAAAACCGAGAAGCGCTAACCAGCCAAGAGGGTTTGTGGTGGCACGAAGGGAAGTTGTACGTGCCCGAGGGGTGCCGACGGGGGGTCATGGAAAGAGCCCATGACAGCTGGAACGCGGGGCATTACGGCTTCGTGAAGACGCTCCACTTAATTCGGCGGCAGTTCTGGTGGCCAACGCTCTGGAAGGACGTGGAGGCATACTCGGGGGGTTGCCCGATGTGCGCAATGGCGAAAGGGGCCAAAGGCAAGCCTAGGGGGTTACTCCAGTCGGTAGCGGACCCGACGGCCCATGGCAAGAGATCGCCATGGACTTCATAGTAGAGCTCCTGGAGAGTAAGGGGAAGACCACCATTTGGGTGGTTACGGACTTATTCTCCAAACAAGTGCACTTTGTAGCGTGCCGGCGAGTCCCCACGGCAGAGAGGTTGGCGAGGCTGTTCGTGCAACATATTTACCGGCTGCACGGCGTGCCACGACGGGTCGTCAGTGATCGGGGCGGCAACTTCATCACGCGGTTCTGGAGGGAGTTCCTGAAGCGGGTGGGGACGAAGCAAGCCCTTTCCTCCGCGGCGCACCCGCAGACGGACGGAGCCACGGAAGGCCTGAACGGGGGGCTCGAACAGTACCTGCGCTGCTACGTGGGACACCAACAGGATGATTGGGCGGAGCTACTGCCATTCGCAGAAGTAGCATACAATAACGCCGTCCACAAAAGTACCAGCTTTTCTCCATTCAAAGTAGCCACCAGGAGAGACTTCGTCCCCATGCCGGAGTTGCCTCAGCCGGAATCCCAAATCAACTCCCTGGACGCCTGGTTCGCCCAAATCAACGCCACCCGGCGAGCGGCGCACGCGGCATTGCAAAGAGCCAAAGCCGATTACAAAAATCACGCGGACCGCAAGAGACTCCCCGAGGGGCAGTGGAAGGTGAGGGACCAGGTGTATTTGTCAACCAAAAACCTAAAGACACACCAGACATCGAAGAAACTCAGCCCGAGGTTTGTGGGGCCGTTCCCTATTGCAGAGGTTATCAATCCAGTAACCGTCAGGCTGACGCTCCCGAAAAGCCTCGGGAAGATCCACCCGGTGTTCCACTGCAGCCTGCTAAAGCTGCACCAGCCGGGGAACGCCTGGCACAAGGCAGAGGGGGTGCCACCACCCATCATGGTCGGTGGGGAGCAGCATTTCGAGATCAACCAGATACTGGACGCCAGGAGGCACAAGGGGCAGGTCCAGCTCCTAGTGCAATGGAAACATTTTCCCAAGTCCCACAGCAAATGGGTAAGCAAAACCCACATAAGAGCGCCGGTCCTAGTGCGGGACTTTTACAACAAATACCCCGGGAAACCGAAATAAAGTCGGGGGGGGATTTGTTTTCAGGGGGGCGGTATGTCAGGTTCGGTCAGCACGGGGCTTCGGGGAAGCTCGCAGCCAGACCACGCGAACTCCACCGGCGGCAGCTAGCGAGGGAAAGAGGAACTGAAAGCGCCGCTAATTAATGGGCCACCTGCGCCCAGCCAAACAGGAAAACCGCAGCGGAAGTTTTAACTCTACACTGATAACGGCGCAAGCCAACAATGAACGGGGCCGCAGGCAGCGAAACAAGATCGCCGTGCAACACAGAACCCTCGGGCTTCCACGTAACGGGGGGGGACCAACCCAAGCCGGAGGGGGACTGTCAATCAAGGACAATGGACCCTGACCGAACCTGCCATCATGGACAATTAAGAGGGATTATTGGGGGGCCGATAATCCGCAACGGTAACGCGATCGCGGGGCGAAAAAAGCGCGGGAAGGGGGGAATATAACGAGTGATGCAATTGTACCAAGCCAGTCCTGGCTTTGCTTGTGACTGCTACGTTACGCATGAGTAAACCTCTTTTGTGAACCACACGTGTCACAGGAGTTTCTCTGTCGAACGGGGCAAACCTTACACGGTGATTTTGGAGCCCAAATAAATGAAGTCTGTTACTGCTTCCATTTCTACTCCTTCTATTTGCCAGGAATTGATGGGTCCAGATGCCATGATCTTAGTTTTTTTAATGTTGAGTTTCAAGCCAGCTTTCGCACTCTCCTCTTTCACCCTCATCAAGAGGCTCTTTAGTTCTTCTTCACTTTCTGCCATTAGGGTGGTATCGTCTGCATATCTTAGGTTATTGATGATTCTCCCTGCAATCTTAATTCCGGCTTGTGATTCTTCCAGCCTGGCATTTCTCATGATGTACTCTGCATATAGGTTAAATAAGCAGGGTGACAGTTTACAGCCTTGTCGTACTCCTTTTCCTATTTTGAACCAATCGGTTGTTCCGTGACTGGTTCTAACTGTTGCTTCTTGGCCCGCATACAGATTTCTCAGGAGACAGGTAAGATGGTCTGGTACCCCCATCTCTTTAAGAATTTGCCACAGTTTGTTGTGATCCACACAATCAAAGGCTTTTGCATAGTCAATGAAGCAGAAGTAGATATTTTTCTGGAACTCTCGTGCTTTCTCCATGATCCACCAAATGTTGGCAATTTGATCTCTAGTTCCTCTGCCTCTTCGAAACCCAGCTTGTACATCCGGTAGTTCTCGGTTCATGTACTGCTGAAGCCTAGCTTGTAGGATTTTGAGCATAACCTTGCTAGCATGTGAAATGAGTGCAATTGTGCGATAGTTTGAGCATTCTTTGGCATTGCCCTTCTTTGGAATTGGAACGTAAACTGACCTTTTCCAATCCCGTGGCCACTGTTGTGTTTTCCAAACTTGCTGGCATATTGAGTGCAGCACTTTAACACCATTGTCTTTTAGTATTTTAAATAACTCAGCTGGAATACTGTCATCTCCACTAGCTTTGTTGTTAGCAATGCTTCCTAAGGCCCACTTGACTTCACTCTCTAGGATGTCTGGCTCAAGGTCAGTGACCACACCAGCATGGACATCAGGGACATTAAGATCTTTCTTGTATAGTTCTTCTGTGTATTCTTGCCACCTCTTCTTAATCTCTTCTGCTTCTGTTAGGTCCCTGCCTTTTTTGTCCTTTATCATGCCCATCTTTGCACTTAACGTTCCTTTGATATCTCCAATTTTCTTGAAGAGATCTCTAGTCTTCCCCATTCTATTGTTTTCCTCAATTTCTTTGCATTGTTCATTTAAGAAGGCCTTCTTATCTCTCCTTGCTATTCTCTGGAAATCTGCATTCAGTTGCTTATATCTTTCCCTTTCACCCTTGCTTTTCACATTCCTTCTTTCCACAGCTATTTGTAAAGCCTCATCAGACAGCCATTTTGCTTTCTTGCACTTCTTTTTCTTTGGGATGGTTTTAGTTGCTGCTTCCTGTACAATGTTACAGACCTCCGTCCATAGTTCTTCAGGCACTCTGTCTACCAAATCTAATCCTCTAAATCTATTCATCACCTTCACTGTGTACTCACAAGGAATATGATCTAAGTCACACCTGAGTGGTCTAGTGGTTTTCCCTACATTCTTCAATTTAACCCTAAATTTTGCAGTAAGAAGCTCATGATCTGAGCCACAGTCAGCTCCTGGTCTTGTTTTTGCTGTCTGTATAGAGCTTCTCCATCTTTGGCTGCAAAGTATGTAATCAATCTGGTTTCGGTATTGACCATCTGGTGATGTCCATGTGTAGAGTCGTCTCTTGTGTTGTTGGAAAAGAGTGTTTGCTATGACTAGCTTGTTCTCTTGATAGAATTCTATTAGCCTTTGCCCTGCTTCATTTTGTGCTCCAAGGCCAAACTTGCCTGTTATTCCGATTACTCCTTGACTTTCTACTTTAGAATTCTAATCCCCTATGATGAAAAGGACATCTTTTTTTGGTGCTAGTTCTAGAAGGTGTTGTAAGTCTTCATAGAACCGGTCAACTTCAGCTTCTTCAGCATCAGTGGTTGGGGCATAGACTTGGATTACTGTGATGTTGAATGGTTTGCCTTGGATACGCACTGAGATCATTCTGTCGTTTTTGAGGTTGTACCCCATTACTGCCTTTCCCACTCTCTTATTGACTATGAGTGCAACTCCATTTCTTCTAAGGGTTTCTTGGCCACAGTAGTAGATATAATGGTCACCTGAATTAAATTCACCCATTCCCGTCCATTTCAATTCGCTGATTCCCAAGATGTCGACGTTCAATCTTGTCATCTCATGTTTGACCACATCCAGCTTGCCTTGGTTCATAGATCTTACATTCCAGGTACCTATACAATATTGTTCTTTACAGCATTGGACCTTCTTTTCGCTTCCAGATACATCCACAGCTGAACGTCCTTTCGGCTTTGGCCCAGCCGCTTCACTCTTTCTGGAGCTACTTGGAAATGCCCTCCGCTCTTCCCCAGTAGCATATTGGACACCTTCCGACCTGAGGGGCTCATCTTCCGGCATCATATCTTTTAGCCTTTTAACATTGTCCATGGGGTTTTCTTGGCAAGGGTACTGGAGTGGGTTGCCATTTCCTTCTCCAGTGGACCACATTTTGTCAGAACTCTCTGTCATGACCTGTCCCTCTTGGGTGGCCCTGCACGGTATAGCTCATGGCTTCACTGAGTTACGCAAGCCCCTTCGCCACGACAAGGCAGTGATCCATGAAGGGGAAATCTCAAGTAGCTATGTTTATCTTCACATGAGCATAAGGAGGAGGGAGCAATGGAATGCAGTGTTCTGGTTGTAAATTATGCTTGCAAAGTTTGGCTGGGAAATCAAAACTAGATACTATTTGTTTAATAAAGTGGGGGGACTGATGGGATGTTTTCTATCAAATCCTGTGAAGCCCCAGTAACAGTATACTTATTCTTCTCCTTTTTCTGAACATCAGAAGCCCTTTTTGTTATTCACTAATCTCAGTTCATTTGTAGCTTTTGTTTTCCTGACATAACTCTGCAGCTCTGGGCTACCTGTCTGCATTTTTTTTTTGGTATGCACAGTATGCATGTATCCTTTCCATTTTCATACCTTTACTCAATTTTTTGGTTTCTTCTTCTGTTCCCCATTTTCCCCTTCATGGGAACTGTTTACAATTGTGCTTTTAGTATCTCCCTTTTTAAGAATTCCCCTCCCTCCTACCATTCCGTTAGCTTTTCCTGCCTGCACGGGTTCTTATTTATTATTGCTCTGAGTTTATTAAAATCAGAATTTCAATTTTATTTTCCTCTAATATTTCTCCTACTACTGCTTCCACAGCTAAATCTTCACTACTGATTAATAATTGATTAATATTCAGTCAAGGATAGTTTAATTTTCCTCATTGTCAGCAAACCAAGTCAAGAATTTCCTGGAAGAACCAGGGTGACTAATTAATGCCTTCTATCACCATGATTTCATCTCTCTTTGAATAATCTGCTATATGTTTGGGCAAGGTATCAACCACTTCTTCTCTGACAACAACAGCATAGTTTTAATTTTTCTACATTTTAATTCAGAATCTCTCTACAGCATTGTCAAGTTCTTTCATTTGGATTTTTGAGCAAGAAAGAATTTTTTTAACAACTTTAACAATTTCTCTTCCTTTTCCATTGCTTCTGCTCCTTTTGAACAGTTTAATTGCTATATTCCAATCAATGGAAGTCATAAGATTCCATAATACCTAATCATCATATATGCTTGTCTGCAGTAAGAGCTCGAGCTTATCTTGTTTATTCTTGTTAGGCACTAGCCTTTGTTTATTTGTTTACCCAAGTTCAGAGAACCAAATTGTCTTGAGACGAGGCTTTTAGCTAACAGAAGTTTTATTGGCCAAGAAACATTCTGGATGACTCATTCAACACCGTGGCAAGGTGTTGAGGAGAACCACACCTTGCAAAGCAAGCAACAAAGATTTTATAGGCATTTACAAATGTAATCAGATCGTACATCCCCTCATGTCCATATAAGGGATTTTTGGGATGGTCTAGGAAGGAGTAAAGGTGGGCCCTAAAGATGTGAACCTAAGTTTAACTTTTTTCTTCTGGTTACCAAGGGAATAGCCCATGTCGGTCCTTATCTCTTCTTTGTTCCTCTTTGGAATTTCAAGGTCTCTTCTGGCAACTTTTCTTTCCTGGCCCCAAGCTGATTTACAGCTTGTTTGGTTCAAAGACAGGCATCTAATGGCTAATTGCTTATTCGAAGACAATCAGGCATTCAACAAGGAGATAAGGTGGGGAAAGAAACGCTGTGCTCTTTACAAAGCAAGTTAACCCTTTATAAGTAAGATAGAGTGCACTGTCACATGCATGCCCACACACTATGTGAAATATATATATAGAACACAAAATCATATATCAAAACAATGCCCTTCATTCTCAATACATTAAGCATAGCTGTATATATAATGAAGGTTATGAACTTCAGCAGACAATGTTTTCTCTCTTAAATTCTGTCTACATGGTTTTCATTTCTATGGCACAAAGGATTCAGTTTAAATGGTTTCAGTACAGAATGGTCCTCAATACAGGTGTGTCCCTAGATTTGGGGAGGAGGGGTTGAAAGTTACATGATGGCCACACATAAAAAGGAGCTGGGCTTTGATCATGTGGACATAGATACCATCTAGACTTTTTGACACATATATCCCACAGATAACCTTGTGTTGAGGAGGACTTGTACGTCTAAGCACAGAGTGGTTCACGATCAGCAAGCAGGGCCCGGTGGCTCCTATCACCCCATTCTATCCCCAAAATGAAAGCCTGCAACTTTCATGCAGCTGTACTGAAAAGAAAAGGATTTTTTTCTTCTTCTTATTCTAGGTTATGGGAGAAAGAAGGGGTTTTTTTTTAAGTCTTGCCTAAAAACCGCTTTGGATTTAATCAGTTCTGACTGGGCCAATCAAAGCTATAGGTTTGGTTTCTGTATAACTCTGATTTCTACAGTGTACTTTGAGGAAATAAAACTGATAACAGGAAAAAATATTACTGTAAACAGAGGAAGAAACAAACATTTTATGAAAGATGCAAATGTCCAGAAAGTTCCTATCATGAAAATATGCATAAAACAATGTAATCACATAATACAATAAGTAAATAAGTTAAAAAATGATATATTATGATATATCATTATAATGATATAACTATAATGATTGTGATAATCACATATATTATAAAATATAATGTAAGAATGTAAAATGAGATCTATCACATATAGTGTTATAATCTAAACTTAAATAAAAAGCTCAAGTACTGAATGAAGGGGAACTGTTGCCTCTTAACAAAAATATTACTATATGTACATGTAGATAAATATGAAGACTGTGATCAGATTTTATAAGCAACGCATTATGAACAAAAGGCATTAATTCTACTGGGTTTGGAATCTGATTGCTGCACAGAATAGCATCAAGCAGTGAACCACAAGGTGGCAGGCGTCCCTCTCGCCTGCTTTCCTGACTTCATTAGTCCAGTCATAATACAGCTTGATGTTTACGCTAATTGCAAAAGAAGTCAATCCTGTCTTCTTTATAGGAAAGTATTGAAGATATTAACATTTTTAAAAAGGTTTAATTAGGGAACGATTTCAAAGATGACTACTGTTCTAGCTCTGAATTAATACTCGTATAAAAATATGATATGGATGAACAAAATCCATTTGTTTTCTACTTTCTACAATTTTAGTGTTGCAGTAACATACAATATGTTATATTTATTAAAAACTCCAAACACATGGCATCAGTTCCTTCCAGGAGAAACAGCAAAATAAAATTTAAAAGTTAGAATAAAGAGAGGGTGAGGGAAAGGGGCAGAAAAGACAAAGGAAGAAGCCAACTCGGTAGAAATGAGGTGAGGGGCCATATTTCTCCCCTCCCCCACTTATCACTGTTGGTATTTTGGCATCCCCATTGTTACTGCCCAGACACATCATAGTTATGAGCAGTGCACAAAGGGCGATATTTTGTGATTCAGATTGTGAGCTTGATACAGTACAAGCAAATGACCTATGCAGAGAACAGAGAGAGAGAGAGAGAGAAACATACAACCTCCAAGTCAAGCTGTTTGCTTTAAAGTCAAACTCTTATTTCCACATGTTCTTTCCCATCATTCAACTGACTTCCTACACTAACATACCAAGACAGTCACAAACATATGGCTGTCCTCCTTACTCAGGAGAAAATCTAAAGGGATGGCTGAGGAAGAAATCATATGCATACCAAGACAGACAGACATAATTCTCCTCAAACTGGCCTCTCAAACACAGCACGAGGTCTCAAAGAGGGTGAACAAGACCTTACAGAACAAATAATGCACAGATATAGGATAGGGATACCAAATTTGGAAAGCTACTTGGTACATTAAGTCCCATAGCCTTTTTATGCCCCTACTAAATATTAGTGAAATTCAAGATAGCCTTGACCAGTTTAAGGAGGAATCTCAGGTCACAGAAGTGAGATCATGCTTTCCCGCACTGAAGAAACATGATAACTTCCAGAGAAAATCTCAAGCCAGTTGTAGTGAAGTAACAAAACTGCTTCGTTTTATGAGTGGTTTCTTTTCTATTTCTATATGGAGGACTTGCCAGGATAAGTCAACCTCCATCTTATTCTCAAATTAGGTCAATGTTCAAGAGAGACATATTGTTGGAAAGGACCATTTAGGCCCTGAGTCCAACCCCTGCTCAGCACAGGAATCCATGCTCAAGCCTTTCTGACAGATGGCTATTCAGCTTCTACTTGAACACCTCCAGTGAAGAGGAACCAATTATTTCTTTGGGTAATTTGTTCCACTGTCAAATTGCTTTTACTGAGTTTTTCCCTAACATTCAATTGGAATCTGCTTTTCCTTAACTGAAATCTATTTTTCTGCTTCCTGTACGCTGGGATGACAGAGACCTTTTGTGTGTCATTCTTTCAATAATGTGAAATATGCTATTACATTCTCCCTCACCGTTCTCTTCTCAAGGCTAATCAATCCCATTCCCTTCCATCTCTCTTCCTAGGGTTTAATTTCCAATCAAGCTCATTGTCCTTCTCTAAGTCCTTTTGAGCCTGAAGGCCATCCTATGAGATCAAAATATCAAAGGGCAACAGCAAAAATACACAGAAAATGCAGTAGGTCTGTTTTAATTGCCAGCAAAAGACCAGTCTAAGCCAATCTAAAAGATGAGGGAAGTAGGCCCCATCTAAATGTAACTTTTAAAGGGTAAATCCATTAACTGCTTGTGGGACAATATTAAGTCCTAATGCAATCAGGATTGGAATACAACATGTAAAAGATACAACATGCTCAAAAGAACAGGAATAGAAATCATATCTATCAAGGAGTTATTCCATACTATTCCATACTGTCTTTCAGAAGAAGTATAACCCCTTTCAAAATAAAATGGATTTCTTCAATTTAAGGAAACATTTTCCCATTTACTCACAGTCTTCTCTATCTTACTGGAACTGAGTTGCTGTTTCCCATTTCCTCTGCTGCCGATCAGTACCAAAATAGACCATCTCTTTTACAGGTTCACTTGATTTATTTGATTACGGGAAAGAGAACTCAGTGTCAACAGCTTGCTTATGGCACTTACCAGCTTGACTATTGCAAGGAGGAGGTCTGCAACAGTAAGAACAGTTTGAGAGTAGAACCAATTATTTATTAAGGTAGTGATGATCTCTTTCACTGGATGTATTCAAGCAAAGGCCAGGCAACCATCTGTTAGGGATGTTTTAATTTGGATGCCCAGGCCAGGAAGATATGATTCTCAGTGTATGAAAAGCTGTTGAGACATCCAGGAAAATCAGCAAGGTTGCCCTCCTCTATTTTTTTTCCTGACAGAAATCATACATCAGGATAACCAAGACTGTTATCCTAAAAATAGGATAAAAATATATATCCTATTTTTATCCTATTTTTAGGATAAAAAATCTAAAAAATTAGATTTAAATATAAAAAAAATAAAGATAGCATATCTTTATTAGCATAGATAGCATAGCATAGCATAGATAGCATAGATAAAACCAAGCAACGGTGATGGAAATAACTTCATGGGCCTAAAAAGGAAAACAAAACAAAAACAAAAACTGGTTGCTGTGGAGCAAAAAGCATCCAAAGCACAAATGGCCACTGAGGCCCAAAGTCTGTAGCCAAGTAGAGGGGCACAGTCTTGGAATCATGCAGGTTGCCAATCTCCTTCAGGCTCTTCCTCCATGTGAATCAGGACACAACTCTCCTGCTGGATCACTTTGATCAGCTTCAGCCTTCTCTCCAGTGGCAGGCTGGCACCAAGTTGGAGGTTCTGTTGTGTGCACATGCCCTCCACAACTCTTAGTGGGCCACCTTAATGCAGGGAGAAGGAAGTTGTGTAGATAGGCCTAAACAATTCAATATTTAAAAATCACTTTTACGTACCTCTGTTTTAGATAAGTCATTAGCTTAACAATTATTGAATGCACTTTCCTTGGGAATAGGATCTTAATTGCACGGCATTTATATTTAATTTTTTTTCTGAGGCAGAATCAAAATCCCTCCCTCCTTCCCTCCCTCCCTCCCTCCCTCTCCCTCTCTCTCTCTCTCTCTCTCACTCACTAAAATATAATTCTGTCACAGATTGAAACAGGCAAAAATAGTACCAAAAGAATACAAAGTTATGAACACATGTCACATGAAGTTCAGATGATGGATCAAAGTGAGTAACTTCTGATTATTTCCATGTCAAAAGATACTTTTTTTCAAGTATCAACTGACCCACCAACCACATCATGTGGTCAGGGCACACACCTACTGAAATTTTAAAAAATTAAGAGCAGGCTAATTTCTTACTATATGAATTGTCAGAATAGTGGTTACACATTCTGCCTAACAACTTGTCTTCTATAATAACTATGGGCTTTTTCAAAAATAGGGAATCATGTCTCTTGAGGGGAGAACATGGCTTCCTTGCACTTCCTTCTGCTCAGCCTTGGAGTACTGAAGCACAAGAAAGTCACCCAACAGCCCTTTATGGCCTTGGAAACCATGGGTCATCATTAGGATATTTTGTCCATGTGTTTGATTCGCTCTCAGCAAGTTCTTTGAATCTAGCTATAATAATCATAGATTAGCTATAAAATATCTAGAACTAGCTATAAAACTCATTTGAAGCCTTTATAATCATTTCTACTAAATCTTGATCTTTTAAATGTATTAACACTTTTTATTGTGGCTGGTAATATGCTTGTGATGGTATTTAATATATGGGCTAAAAGTTGCAGGACTTTTAATTAGTTATATATTTTATGTTTTCTAAAATTTAGCTGGCCTATTTTCTTCATTCTTATAATATTCATTTCAGAGTAAGTCAGATGCAGCATATTGATCAGCTGGAATCAATGAAGAGAAAGAGTTGCAGGAGATAAAGAGCTTGAAGGAAATTAAATGAGAAGAGGGAATGAAGCAAATATACTCTGGGGAAAGGAAGATGAAAGGACAAGGTAGAAGGCTAAAGATACACATAATTTGTCAATGGTAAAAAGAGCAGAATAAATGGGGCAAACATAGGAAGACTGAAGGAGAATCTGAAGGATTGCAGGCCAGACAATCTGACAAGTCAGCTGGAAAGATTGTAGAACAGATCATGAAGGAATTATATATAAACTTCCATTCACGGAATGTGTTCAAGCAGAGGCTAGACTGCTATGTATCAGGAATGTCTTAATTTGAATTCCAGTACTGAGCAAGGGGTTGGATCTGATGGCCTAGATAATTGCAGAGTGTTTCGGTATGAAATGTTTCTTCTGTTGTTCCTTCAGTTCTGTATATCAATCTTGAACCTCAACTCTAAACTATTCCTTGACTTGAGTTTGCTGGCTGCTTGCTTTTTCTCCTTGTTCTGCCCATCTAGAACCTGGATGTAATAAAGTGTCCTGAGATTTGTCTCCAGGAAGATTCATGTAATTAGCACTGATTTGCATCTGGAACTCCATGTTGGCTCACTCACTGCCAGCCTCCACTACCACAAGGCACATCACAAAAGCCTGTATGGTCTCTTAGCATCAGTCAGGCTGGCCAGAGGTTAAGGAGCAAGGTTGTGTCAGCAGAAGTTAGCAGTTTGACAATGAACATAGCCAAAGGTTAAGCATCCTTTGACTCAAGCTCAATTCCTAGTGACTTCATGAACACGCCCATGTAGTTTTCTTGGCAAGAGAACTCAAGTAGCTTGCCATTGCATTCCTCTGAGATTTTGTTTTTTTAATTTCCCAGTCTAGCCTACAAGCTGGTATTTCTTGATAGTCACCTACCAAAGTACTAAGTCCAACCCTGTTAAGCTTCTGAGACCAGACAGGTCAGGTAGAAATGCTGCCTGCTGAGAAATGTCGAACCAGAGCAAAGGTAGAAATACTAGAGAACTTATTGTTACGCATCAAAAGCGTATCAGGAATGGGGTGGGGGGAGGGAGGGAAGGAGGGAGGGAGGGAAGGAAGGAAGGAAGGAAGGAAGGAAGGAAGGAAGGAAGGAAGGAAGGAAGGAAGGAAGGAAGGAAGGAAGGAAGGAAGGAAGGAAGGAAGGAAGGAAGGAAGTTTGTGTATGAACACATGCAATCTTTAAATTGTCTTTAATAATTTAGGCTTGACCTGATTGTGCTTTTATGTATAGTAGGCTGATAAGTTATAATAATCAGGTAGAACTGTATCTAGTCTACATAAGGAACTTATAATGAAAATTAAAAGTCTTTTATAATTATCCAATAACTGGTGCCTACTTTCAAGCTATCTGGGTGCAGCAACTCAATATTTAATTTCTAGTTATCCTTTTGTTACTTCAGCATGGTATTCCCACCCACTGTAATTGAGGGATTCTGCCCATTTTTCAAGGGTATACATATTCTAAGTAGACTTACATGCCTGTTTCTCTCTTTCTGGCTATTTCCACCACTACCAACTTTTATGCTTCCTTTTTCATTCCATTTAGCCTCTCTCTTCACTCCTGCAGCAATTCAATTTTGAATATAGAGAACACTTGGGCACATTTGCCACTGACTTCTCGGAGTTGAATTGTTATATTTATATTATGAGCAATTTCATCACACAGGCAGGAGCAGTAGACTGCCACCCCACCCCAAAGCCTTGGTTCTCCAACCTCTCCACTAGTTTACCAGCCTCTTAGCATGATGTACTGCCTTCTGACTGATTTCCATCAAGATGCCTTCTTGCATCTATAGGACTTTTTACACATCTCTACTGGAGATCCATGCCCAAATGTGTTGGGCAGGCAGGCAGGCAGGCAGGCAGGCAATAACCTGGGTATTTCATGCTCTGGCCTTTGCTATATGAAATCTGTGGCAATCATCTCCTGGAGCCATCATAAGGATAGCCATGTGGGAGTTGACACATCAGGCACTAACTGTAGGATGTCCTTAAGAGCAGTCCCTTGTGCTGCCCCTGTATAGATCATTCCAGGACCCCTCATATTTTTGAATAGCAACCACAGCATACATGGCACACGAAAGCTCTTTCAGAACAAGAGGGAGCCAGAGATGAAACATATATGTGTATATAGACCAGTTTTCCCCAATCTTATTTTTCTGAATTTTCAGGAATCTTAATCCGTGGTTCAGTTTACTAGTCTATTTGTAGTCATTCAGTTGCTGGATCAAAAAGTGGATCCAACTGATTTTTAAATATGTGTATGAATCCTTATCCCCAATTTGCACTCAAGGTTTTCTGACTCCTTTCTGTGTGACAGAAATACATAGCAGGATAATATTTGCAAGTGATCCCCTTGCCGACATTCAACTAACCATACACAGGAATGGGATTTGTTTAATTATTAAACTTTTAGAACACCCTATAATTGTAGTTCTCTGAGCAGGGTATAAAATATATATGAAAATGATCCTGTCTTTAATTCCAAATATTTTTATTTGCCTGCAATGAATTCCTTTATATGCAGAGGACAGAAAGGTGGGATCAAGGCAGTGCTATCTTGCTGTACAAGCAAACAAACAAACAAACAATCCCCTTGATTATCGCTTTTTGCTTGGATATTTTAATTTGCTGGGGAATACTGTCATTAGTAATTGTGTATATTGTTAAAAGAAATGTATAACCTTTGCTTAGATCTTAGCTTGAATACTGTAGTTTTCTTTTCAAACATGTGTTTGTGTCGTGTGTTTGTGTGAAGTCAAAAAACATCTATCCACCAACCCGCATTGGACTAATATCCAATTACATTACATCCAATTAGTCTTCATTGCCAGCATCTAGCAATAGACTGATTTGGGCTAACAACAACAACAACAACATAGCCAATACTGTAACAACATCCAAGGAAAGATTAATAATGAAAAAAACATGACAATGGTTAAAAAAGGTACATTAAAGAAAGACATGGTAGGTAGCAGCTGAGGAACAGTCACCATGTACAAATGTAACTAAAGCTAAAATTGAGAAAACGCAGCATGCCAGTTATGCAAAGAATGGGAGGCATCTGTTGAACACGTGCTATATGAATGTAAAAAATGTCCACAGATGGAGTATTTGGAAAGACACAATAAAGTGACCACCTTGATTTATTGGAATCTTAGAAAGAATTATAATTAACAGCAGCAAAGAATTGGTGAAATCACAATACTGAAAAAGTGGTTGACCATAAAGAGGTGAAGATCCTGTGGGATTTCCAAATACAAACGGATAAACATTTAGCCCATCATAAGCTAGAGATGACTGTAGTTACAGAGAAACCAGCATGGATACATTGCAGTAGCTGAAAATAGAGGGGTCAATGAGAAAGAACAAGGAAAAAAGGGGAAATATAAAGACTTTCAAATACAAATTGAGAGAATGTGGAAAAAGAAAGTAGTAGTGGTGCCAATATTGGTTGGTGCACTTGGTGCCACACCAAAAAATTTGGAAAAGCACTTGGACACAATAAGAGTGGATACAATTTCGGAGAGGGCGGAGCTGGCGTTGCGGCGATACGGCGGGCGATCCTGGGCTCCCAGGATCGCAGCCGATATCTCCTCCCCCGGACGGTCCTGATGGACCTAAGCCGTCCCGTAGAGATGGCGATCGCAAAGGGCGCGTCCCGCGGATCTCAGGGATGCCGCAAGTCCCAGATTGATCCCGGGAGAAGCTCTTGAAGCCGGCGGAGGAGAGGCAGCCAAAATGGCTGCGAAAGCCGGGACAGCTCCAAAGGAAGAAGGAAGAGAGGGGTGTCAACTGGGTGAGATGGACTTTTACTATTCAACTATTCTTAGAGAACACTTTAAGTAACTTAAAGAGATTTTTAAAAGTGAAGAAAAGTGGATTAAGCGGCGAGATTGAGCCTTATAAAAAATGGGGGGAAAATTTTTTTTCTTTTCAACTTTCCCTTTTTAGTGGAATTGGCAAGATGTTTTTCTCTTAAAAAAATATATCTTTAACTGGATTGGCTTTTTCTTTTTAATACTCAATAACTCTTTATCTTAAGCCTTTTTTTTGACTAAGATTTCTTTATTGTTATAAGAAATTTATACTTTTTGATTTTGAAATGGGGAAAGTGGAGTTAAGAGAAAGTAAATGAAAGAAAGTTGCACTGCCATCTAGAGGCTCGACCTAGTGCTTTTTTTCTTCTATTGTGATGCATGCTCAAGGACCCTGGGCTTTCTAAAAAGATAGTGGGATGTGCATGTTTATACAGGTGCCATCCGTAACTATAAACAAGAAAGTGGAGTTGAAAGCGATTTTGAAAATATCAAGATGGAAAGTTTGAGCTAGTCACAAGAGCCCTGATTAGTGGCAGTAGCTCTTCTTTCTGCTAGAAGCTCTGCTTTGCTCTCCATTCCCCCCTCAGTTGGATTTTTTTTAAAGAGACTTAGTCTTTTCCCTCCTCTTCTTTTTTTTTTTTTCTCCTCTTGCTTTTTTTTTTCTTATTTTTGGCAAGAACAAAGATAAAGAATCCTTTGACTCAATGAAGGTTTATCAAGATAATAAACTATACGAGAAACACAATGCAGAAAAAGATCTTTAAACTATTGAGGATGACTATAAAAAACTGGAAGAAGAGCTGCAGAAATTCCCGCAAAAAAAAGAAAAAAAGATATTAAAGCTAAAATGGATTTAATTAAACATAAAACGGGATCAATGGAAAAGGAAGAAATAGTACAAGAAATCAGAAACATTAAACAGAATTATTGTGAGGCTTATAAATTGAGAATTAAAAGGGTTAATCAACTGATAAATGAAGAGGGACAGACTTGTTCTTGGCACTGAGGGTGAGAAAAAGATTATACAAGATTATAATGGAAAATCGTACTAAGAGAATGCACAAAAAGAAGAAGTAAAACAATATTGAAAGAAACTACTTCAGATGTTTAAAGAAAAAACGAGGGGAATACAACAATGATGGAACTGACAGAAGCTTCAAAAAGCAGAATGTTTGAAAGGACATTTATTATTGCTTTCTCTTATCCAATAATATAGAAAAAGGAATAAACAGCTAGATATTTTGGGATATTGAATGAAAAGGGTGAACTCAAAATTATGCAAGCGCTGGAATAAAGTATAAATCTGAGATATATAGTTAAAAATTGTATTTGTAAATGTTTCAAGAGATTAGACTAAAATTTATACATGGTTGAATATAGTAACATATAGATTTTAAACTAGAGACATTTTTGTTGAAACATGTAGTGAAGAATCTGGTTAGAACTGTAACCCGGTTAGAACTGTAACTGATATTGTAACTGATACTGGTTAGAACTGTAACTCTTAAGAATTGGAAAAATTAAAAAGTACTTATGCAGGAGGAAGTTATTGAAAATTATGGAATGTGCAGAGATGAGTTAAATTGAGATTTGAAATTAGAGTAAGAAGATAAGTAATTTTATATGACACTGAGAAAATATAGTAATGTAATGGATTAGGAAATTTTATAATAGAAATTTGATATTAATTATTATATATATACACATATAATCGATAGATGAAAATGTATTACTAATCCTATTGAAAGTTAAAATTTCTTGTAATAAATGATTCTATAGATTAGCTATGAATGACTAATAATTGTTAATTGATAAGTATACAAGTATATTTTGAATAGATGATATGAGAATTTAAGATTATGAAAGGGGCACCAACGAGTTGGTAACTGGTTGACACACGGTATAAAATGGAAGATGCTTTTTTTATGCCTTTCTATGTTTTTGTTTGTTCATGTATGTTTTGTGTTTGTTGTAAAAATAAAAAAATATATATATAAAAAAAAAGAGTGGATACAATTTCAAGTTATCGATTACAAAAAGTTGCATTACTTGGAACAGAGCATATATTACACTATATTTAACTGTGCTAGATCCTTGAGAAGGATCCAATAGTCAAAAGTACCAAATCCAGTCTAGTACACTGTGGGTAAACAACAGCAACAGCAACAATAATAATAAGCACACAATCATACAGACATACAGGAAGGTCTCTTTTGTTGTTTTTTGTAAGACAGTGTTTCTCAGCAAGTTTCTAAATGTTCTCTTCCATGTGTTAGACAGTACTTTTCATTAAGATGCCCAAATCATCCTCTTTACATTGGCTAATTATTCTTTCGATCATCAGGACTGAAAAAAAGGATGATAGAAAACTAGCCACCATCATCCTTAGCTCCACCTATAGAAGCTGCCCTTGAAGGTGACCCAGAAGCTACAGCTGGTGCTGAATGTCCACTTGTTGGCTGGTGGAACCCCTTTTATCATTTTATCACCTATCCTGCAGGAGGCACATTGGCTGTTATAGGCTTCCAAGCCTGATTCAGGTTGCCTGTAAAGCCCTATATGGCTTGGGGCCTTGTTACCTTTGGGACCATGATCTGCAGGTGAAAACTGTCCTCCTGAAGGGATGCTCCAGAACAGCTTGTCCCCAAAATCAGTTTAGCCCCCATCCTGCTATCTTTAGAAGAATGATGAAAGCCGTTTTCTTCTGTTGGGCTTTTGGTTCTACCCAGAGTGATATTTCCTTTACTCCTCCAGCTCCAGCCACAGCTGCTCTTCACTTTGCCAGCTTCTACTATTCTTGCCTGCCTTCTGCTTTCCTTATTGCTCAATTCAATATCTGGCCTGCTCACCAAGCTACTTTGCACAAAGGCTGCTGTGCATTGACAGATGTGTGATGAGAAAGAGGACATCTTTTTCACTGCCATTTTGGGAGGCATATATCAAGACCACCAGCTGACCACTACTAGAGTGTTTTCGAAAGGGAAGCAGATTACCAGCTTTCAAGGTGTTATGTATTCCAGTCAGGGCTTTTTCAGTGCAGGTACACTACTACTTCTCATTATAATCTAATGAATTTTAAAAAATTATTTAAAGAACAGATTAAAAAAACCTAATTGATGTGCATTGATTAATTGTATAGCTGCCTAGAGTTACCTTGGTGATTGAAAAAAAATCAGGAGTCTGATAGCACCTTTTCCAACTAACAGATTTTATTAGAAGGCATAACATTTGGTGAGCTGCAGCTCCCTTCATCTGATGAAGTGAGCTACAGGTCACAAAGCTTTTGCCTTTTAATAAAATTTGTTAATTGGAAAAGATAGTAATAGACTTCTGATTTTTTGCCACCCTAGACTCTATAATGTCTTAGTGATTGAAGTGGCATATAACTGATAAATAAACAAAGGGTGTCTAGTAAATGTGACTCAGGATTCAGTTCCAATTCAGCAATCTGGTGCAGCTTACTTGACAGCATGGCTGTTGGTCAATCATGGAGAGCCACAATTAGTATACATTCAGTCATGAACTGTTCTAATAAACTCTTTTAAAAACTTGGTATGGCAGAGTGCCTATGAACCCAATTAGTGACTAACATAGGCAAGTACCATTTAATTATTCAAGTGTTCAGTTAAGAATTGCTATTGAAACTCCATCCTAAATATGAACATTAAGCACTTTAGAAGTTGTCAACTCTAGATTTAACATGCATATTATAGGATAACTACAAAGGCTAAAGGAGGTAGCCACAGAAAGTATCCCAGAAAAAAAAAATACAAAAAAGATTGAAAGTTTGCAGCAATGACTAATCCTGACACGTTACTATGGTATTATCAGCTTCAGATGTTATTTTAAAGCCTCCTAATATTTTGGAGGAAATTAAAAAAAGAATGTGATTGTTATCTGTGTAAAAGTCATTGCTGTGGAATTACAATAATAAAATTCTTCTTGTTCATATCAGTGGAAGGCTTTCAGATTGGCAACTTTCTGATAGTGATTTTGTCTTTGAGTCATTTAATCCTGACAGCAAGAGCCACATTTATTAAATTTGTTTTTTCTAATTATTAAAATATTTACTATCTAGAAGTCTTTCATTGTGAAAGGAACAGAGTTCTCAACATTAAAGCATCCAATAGTGGAAGTGAGAACAGGTTTGGAAGAATACTTCTCCAGTATTCTAAGAAGAAACAGCCCCTTCCCCACATTGAACTGAGTTGATCAGATTACAGGAATATTAATGTTGTGCCAAACATTCACCCTCCCTCTTAATTCTCCTGCTTATGAAGGGTGAAGGAAGAAATAAAATGGGGTGAACTGAATACAAGAGAGGGCATAATTCTACAGGATTCAGACTTGGTGAAGAGGAACATTCCTAACCTTCAACAAGACCACCCCCAAGAGAAGAAGACAGCTCCAGCACACAAACCAAGGGCTGCAGTTTTCTTCTCTCTGTTCAAAATTAGTTGGTCCACTGATTCCTCTTAAGCAAAAGGTGGGGAGAGAAGGGTTCGTATGTATCCTGTCAGTGGCAATAGATGAAAAGGGAGAAGAGACTTTGTATCACTGACAGTACACATACACGTCTCTTATTTTCGCTTCATGTTTTTCAGAAAAAGAGAGAAATGAATAAACCATATATGCATGTGCCTTCAGAAGCATAGGATCTCTTCTTTCCCTTCATATGTTTTTATGAGAAATCAGATGATTACAGGAGGGAGGGAGGGAGGGAGGGTGGGAGGGAGGAAGGAAGGAAGGAAGGAAGGAAGGAAGGAGCGAGCTTCTCAGGCTCTCGATGAATACCTACTGTTGAGTTAGAGGTAAAATGTCTTCAGAACTCAGCTTTAAACTGACTGCCAAACACCAATTAAGCCTCCCGGTCTGCTTGCTATCTGGCAACCAGCTGCTTAATATTTTTCCTGCAACCTTGCAGTAGCCTCTGCTTAGTCAGCAGGAAGCAGTCACTCAACATGGGCAAGTGGCAAATCTCTGCACACACCCCTGGCAATCAGGACATAGGATGATGTTTTTACTCTCCACAGTTAATAACCTCTGCTGCTACACTTCTGTTAGCTCTTCTTCCTTGATCTTTCTGTTGGTGCCAGCCAACAACCATTCTTGCATTACTTCTGCCTTTCCCTTCCTGTTTTGTTTTTCTTTACTGATCACTATTCACCTTGGACCCAAGCTAATTTCCCTCAACCAGCTCAGACTGCCTGTTTTGGTTTCCTTTTGCTCAGAACATTTTCCCATTATCTAGCTTGCCTGCAGCCTCTCTGCCCACTTCCCCTGTGCCAGTTTCAAAGAAACTTGGGAGATTGATCTGGGGAAAGAGCTAGATGATAATACATGGCAAATGTTGTTGGGCAGATTTCTGTTGGCTTCTACACAAATCCCCTATTTTAAGATTTTGCACTGATGGCATTTGACCTCCATAAGAATTGCACAAATATCTCACGATTATCCACAAAAATGTTAGATGGTTGTACAGAGAAGTAAATATTCTTAGTGGACAAGTGAAGAAGTATCAGATTTTTGGAAAAAAGTACTTGACAAATTGAATGTTATAACTAAGCAAAGAATTAAATTTTCAGCAAAATTAGGATTATTAGGGTGTAATAATTATTAGTGTATAGGATTAAACAGTTAAGAATTTTATTACCTTTTTAATTGTTGGCAGCTAAATTGTTAATAACTCAGCAGTGAAAATATTTGGATAATTTCAGTTACAAAATGTTATAATAAATGTGGTTTACTCAAAAAAGCATTAAGAATTTAAGAAGCTCTTAAAAGAAACTGCAAAGAAAGGTTCTTAGTGATGCACATCTTTTATTACAGTTTTAAAACTATTATTGGCAACTCCAACTGGATCAAAGAAGTCTTCAATTTTCCCATTCTTACTTACTACTGTTCCTTTTCATGATAATTTAGCTTTCTTCTCTGGGAGATTCAACAGGATCCCTGTATCGTGGAAAATTCAGAAGTACAGAGCACAACACTGAGGAGAAGGAACCATGTTTATTGCGAGGATCATTGGGTGCCTGCTTTACAAGAAAGAGGGACTCCAAACAATGGGAAAGCAAAGATGTTTATAGAAGCTGAAGGGCACAAGGTGGGAAATTCTAGGAATCTGATTTGCTTGCCAGCTTTGAGGAAGCTAGGCAGGTCCTTGTCAGTGTACCTGGGGTTAGTTCTATGGTGAAGTAAAATGGCCCTTCCAGGAGTGGCAGTAAAGCTGGAGAAGTCCATTATGAAGGAGATGGAATGTTGAGGGAATCAGGCTGATGGAGAATGAAGCGTTGGGGTTCCTGTGGGTTGCAATTCCCTCATAAGGGCTGCCCTTGGCCTGATGAGGAGGCTTCTGTTCTTTGGTTTAGATGGGATTACAGAGAGCTTTGTCTAGGGGCAGGGAGGGTCAATTTGAGTCTGATAGGATTAGGCAAAGAGATGAACTGGGTTTAAAGAGATAAGCTGGATCGTGTCCAAAAGACAGGGAGGAAAAGGTTGCAACTTCCATTTTGTTTGTTAGGTTTCTTTTCTCCATTACATCTGGATATCTTCTTTTGCATGTCCAAAGATTCATGTTTGGACATACGTGACCAAAAAAATGAGCATAGAACTATAGTAAGATTTATATGATCTCAAGGGAAACTACAGTGTGTATAAGATGAGGAAACTTTGCAATGGATAGGCAAGAAAAATCCCAAACTATGCAGAAGAATAGTTTTAATTATTTCCAGTGAGGCTTGCATGAAAGTAGGCTGTAAGCATATCATATATGGCAGATTGGGTCCATGTGCTGCAGTGATTAAAATATTGGAGGAAGACTTGTGTGACACTAGAGCTCAAGTTCTCACTCAACCATGCTCACTGAGTGACTTTAGGCCAATCACAGTCTCTTAGCCTCTTGTAACTTCCAGGATTGTTACAATGCTAAGTTAGCATGTATGCTGCACTGAGTTCCTGGAATAAAGGTTGCTAATGAATGTAATAAATATGTATAATGACCATTATATGTTCTCCAAGAATATACAATCAAATAGAGATTGTGCAGATTGGGGGGCCCAATTGATTGAACATATTGATACTGAAAGCTTCAGCTAGTGTAAACTTGTTATGTTACAGCATGTTATGTTGTGTAGATATCTTTAACTTCTTTTGATTTCTATTGGGAGAGGATTGCCAGCAGTATTTCTGGCCTTCGAATGCCAGCACCTTAAGTTAGATTGGCTTCTCTTCAGCATGAGGATTCAAAGGCATAGAGGTGCTCTAAAAATTGCAATACTATGACTATGATAATGGCATGATTTTTAAAAAAAAAACTTTCATGGCCATAACATCAAGGAAATTTCACTTTAATTTATTAATACAATGTTACAGTAACTTTAACTAATACAAATGATACCTCTCACACAGTAGAATCTCAGGGTACCTGAACTTTGGAGTCTTAAGTAATAGTGAGGGGAAAAGAAAGCCTACTACTTGAAGGAAACATAAAAGTACCTTGCTGAGATATCCAGCAAGGATTTGTTTAAAAGGAAATTAGTAAGAAAAAGGAAAATAGTAAGATGGCCACATACAAAAATTAATTGCAGAGAGCACCAAAGCCTTTACTCAAATGAATACTCTCTATTGATATTTATTCTGGAGTTTTTTAAATGGCTAAATTAAATGAATTTCAATTGAATATTAAAAAATAATTTGGTAAAATATAGATCTAAAAACTGCAGGGAATGTCTGGTGAAAATGCTGGCCAAAAGAGGTATGGGCCCACCTAGTACTACCAATTATTAATATACATGAACCTCACTAGTAGCAATAGTACAGATTTCTCATATTTTATTAGTGATATTTTATAGAGCATTCTTGCCTTCCTCATGGAATTTATGCAGCTTTGTGTGCAGCATAACAGCCAGGGAATTTATTTCCTTTGCTGTTTAGTTGATATAATGGTCATAGTTGATATAATGGTCTGAGCTCAAAATAATACCCTGCAACTTACTGATTTCTTGATTTAAGAAAGGTATTTTACTTGTGTTTCAAGTCATACACAAAAACTGGTAACTAACAGTGCTTAAAAATATTAACGCTACTCCACTTTGTCACAAATGTACAAAAAATAATAATAATAGATTTACATTCAACTACTAAAGCTTAATGTCCACACTAGATAATAGTTGCATTGACATTCACATACATAAGCACAGAATAAATATTTTAGGATACTTATAAGAGCATGTTGCATACATACAGTACTTTAATTTTACATAATGAGCAATAATTGAAGGGTCAAAAATTCATGAAGTCATAGAGAAACTAAACCCAAGAAGATCATGTAGGCAAATACGTCAAGACACTGCACAGAGCTAGCAGGTTAGTAGAGTTGCTTGGTGAGAAAGGATTTATTTCAGCTTCCCCTGATTATTATTATTTTTACAAAAGGTGTGTACTCAAAGTGCAGAATAAGGAAAGCAAAATGAGAGCAAGAAAATCTTGTATTTCTTAATGCATGCAAGAGGCAGCCCCCATTCCCAAACTAGTGACCTGATATAATAAAGCGGTGATTGGCAGATATAATACAGTGTTTCAGGCATTTTTTTTCTAAAGCACTTTATTAGCAGCAATTATATTTTCTAATGGCTGTAAATTTACTTCAGTTTGGGTGTACAGGACATCATATTTCTTCACTTACAACTATGCTCCCTTTATAAATATATTAAATCACTAATAGCATGGATAAGACTACTTCCTTCCTTCTTTATTTTTGCATATGTTTTATGGAAATACTCTGATATTTTCAGAGATGTTATGTGCAAAGGAATGTTAAATAGAGTGGAAACAAGGAGATAAAGGAAACATCACAGTCATTTACATTCCTGAGATGTCAGCCCTTAATTCCTTTGTTAAACTCTGAGAGCATGTCAGCACAGTGGTTTCAGAACAGCCTTGGATATGCCCTAGAGGGACATCCAGTTGTCTGGGTTATAGAAACACTTCTGTCCACACAGCTGAACACAAGATGTGAATAAGGAATCCCCACTCTCTGAAGTTATTTGTGTTTTTTTTTTTTCCAAGAGGGAGATTTTCCACACACCCTATTTAGCTCTACAGCAGTGAGTCAAGGATATGGGAGGTTGCCATGCAGACGTTCCCTGAGGGACATCCTTGCTAGGAGATCAAAGGCCTTGTTGCGGCAATATGGCCAATGGCTTGGAAGCAGACATACTTCATGGTTTCTCATATGAGTTGTCTGCGTTAATCTTTCTTTTTTGCTGGAGTGTGCATATAAAATATATAAAAGCTTGCACTCACAACATACATGGATAAATCTGATGGAATAAAAAATAATCACAAATTTAAGGTAGATCCCCGGGCACACAGCTCTGCACATTAATTTAACAAGTAACTTATTTTGTTCATGTTTTGCAAGTGCTTTTGCATCATACTAATCTGACCTTGCATCACCTAGCCAACCATCGGTGCACAGGAGTTTTTAGATACAGGGTGCACAATAATAAAACTGTTTAATTCCCCCCCCCCCATTATATGTTATCAGGATAGGGTTACAGAGTCCAATTTTGCTTGGGCTGTGTCGTGAAAAGTTTCCTTTCCAGAGTAGGAAAAAAGAAACAGGTCTGGTTTTTAGATTCTGAAAATTAGCCAGGGTGAAGAAAAACAGTTAATGTCAGGCGTGATAAAGCTTTCAAGACAAAACCTGTTAAGCAAAAGACACTGTGAATTCCCTGCAGATTTTTGAAGTCTTGCACATACAGGAAATTGGTTAACAGTAGGAAGAAGTTGGGAGTTGCTACATGGGAGAGCTCTTCCAAGATTACAAAAATTGGCTAAATAGATTGTTCAGTATAAACCCCTCACTGGTCACTGTTGTCAGTGGCACTGTTGTTCTTTTCTTTTTTATCCTGAGCCTTGTTTCCCTTCTTCTTTTTCTTCTTTTTCTTGGTCTCTTCCTTCTTGCCAAAGGTTATGAAGTCACTTTTATCAGTTTGGCTGTTTGGTGGATCTTGACGAATGGAGATGATTGCAGGAGATCCTGGGATAATGAATTTGTCTGGCAACTCACTGGGACCGGGCTGTTTGGAATTGCCAGGCCCATATTTGAAAGTCCAGCTGTTGCTGTTCACGCCAGCTCCCACTGGAGGGGACACTTCACCAGCTTCAGGTTCTAGGGGGGAAAAAAAAATCAAATCAGGCATTAAAATCTTATTCAGCCAGAATACAGCTAACTTGCAGCTGTTAGAAGTATGTTCTAGGAATTCTTTCAAATAAAGGTCAAAATGATGCTATAGAGGTACATGTCAAGTCTTTCATAGGTGGGATTTATCTTTCCTAATCTAAAGAAAATTAAATTTTCCTAATGTTCTTTCAAAAACCTGGAAATTTACAACCTGAAATGCCAAATCATAAATGCCACATTAATTTAAAAATTACTATTTTTTAAATTTTATCTTGAAATACAAAAAACTCATGCATCTATCAAAGTGGGATCCATTCTATGAAGGCTTGTGTCTAACAGGTTGAATATTATGGTATATAAAATCTTCCTTACAAAGATCAATGCTGCTTCCTTTGAATTATTGTTAGTAGGCTTGCGTAGCTGACCAGGTAGAAATCAGATAAATACAAAAGGGAAGTCTGAAAGAAGTGCAATTATTTGCCTCAGTATAGTATACAGACATGGATTAAAATGAAAAACTAAGTAGTTGACCTATTATTTGTCATTAAGGGCATTACTCTTGACTAGAGTTTGGGAGAAATTAATTAGGTTGTATCTGTACTTCTTAAACTAGTACATGACGCAAATATGCAGTTATTCCCCAGTATTTATACTTCTCCAATTTTTGTGATATCTCTGATTAAAAGAAAATGTACATGTATACTATCCTGCTGGGTGACAAGAATGGAGGGTGGGAATATATTAGCATCTGCTTAGGAACAAGGAACCTTTGTTTCAAATAGTGGTTTAAGCATAAGTCTATTCAAACATACACATAAATAAATGGAGATGAATCTAAAATCAAGATTCATTTGATTTTTCATAATGAAAGTTTGAAAAGATACAAAGGTAACGAGAGGTTCTGAGGGTAGGACAGACCATTTTTTGGGCTATATGAAGAGTAGGGTAAAAAAAAAGGACATGGAAGAAAAAAGAAATTACTATAAACATAGACTGCTGGAAGAGAAAATGCAAGTCCTGTGTGAAAAAAAAGTATTACAGAATGAATGGAAAGTGGAAATAAAGGAGAAATATGGAAGCTCCATGTAAAAGAGTAAAAAATAGGATGTTATAGAAACATTCTCTACCTCCATGTAGAGCTGCTATTGGGAAATAAGAAAACGTATGCTTTTCTGACCATTACAAAGACATGTCTAAAATATTCAAAAGTCTGCATTTCTTTTGCAACAGAACAATTTTCACTGATTCCTCTGTCGTCAAACATTACCTTTCTTTTTTAGGTTTCAATATGAATTTCTACAGTAATTCTTTTGTAATATAGCATTTGACTTTATTTTTGCTAATGTTGCTTTCCAAAGAGTCCAGTGTTCCAGAAATGACTTTAATATACAAATTATGTCATAATATATTCAGCCTTTGCTGTACTTTGTATTAATTCAATATTTTTCCATTTAAAAATATGATTAGTGATATGCAAAAAAATCATGTTAATATTTCTTTCTCTCTTCCTAGGGCACTGAGGATAATACCCATTCAGAAGATCAAGCTGCAAAATTCCCCCCAACATATTTTAAAAAGAAGAAGGGAGGCTTGATGAAATTGCTCACAATAACTGGGATCCAGTCACCGCTCCTGCTTTGATGCGCCAACAACACGATCAGTTTACCAACTTTTTTATGTGGCAGATTGTGGCTATTCACAGAATCAGCATAAAAGGTGAGGGAAGAAAGATAGGAGAAGGCAAGGAATTATTAAAAAAAAAAAAAAAACAGGATAGAAGATTTTGCTGTTCCAAGAAGATTGCACTCCCATTTTTCTTATTGTCAAATTTGGAGGCGAGAACCAGACCACTAATGCATATAATCACACTAGTCCCTTAAGACCCTTACACAGTAATATGAACATGAGAGGCCTCGTTCGGCTGTGATAAGACCACTGCATCTATGGCAGCAATCCATGATGCCTTTTTGGGGGCTCAGCAGCAAGCTGTACAGTACGCATCAGTGTGCTCGAAAAGAGTTTTTTCCCACCCGTCCCATCCCCCCTTTGTAAAAGCATCTGCAAGAGTCTTATGACCATCCTCACACCACGCAAGTGGGGGCGTCAGTGAGGCTCATCTGACTCCCAAAGTACGAAAGGTAAACTGGGCAGAAAGAGCTCCGCCTCCACCTCCGCCTCCGCCTCCACTCTCTTCCCCATCATCCTTGCTTGCCTGCTGAGAGCAGCCACGTATCAAAGGGCAAAACGACAGAAATCTCTTTGCTCAGCTTTCTAGCCTGCACAGTGAGAACCACCAAACTTTTCCCAAACAGATCCACGAAAGCTTTGCTGCCGCCACGTGCAGCTGCACCATGGCATGGAAGCAGGCAGTATGGGTGCTATACGAATCCCCTGCTCCCTCCTCTCTCTCTGAAGGGAGACGAGGATCAGCATCTTTGCCAGCATCTACAGCCACAAAAAGTTAAACAGCTATGTAGTTTAAAAAAAAAAAAACTTCAGTTTTGGGATTAGTTAACAATTATATATACCAGACAAAAAATAAAGAAAACAGCCACAATTATATTACAAAATTTAATTTCTCTGAAAGCTGTGGACAATGTGTCATGTTCAAATAAATATGTAAAGTTTAATCCATATACACTTTAAAATCTTTTTATAAAAAGTAGAAACTCCAGTAATAGTTTATTAATTCATTGAAACAAATTAATATTACTTGGAAGTAGGATCAGAAATTATGCCATCTCTGTTCTGAGGTGAGGACAAAACAAGGTCCTCCTGCATTTTGCTCAGCCATTTTAGGCAGACCATTCATAAAGTAATTGTACATCTATAAAACAGACTTTGTTCAAAGCACAAAATATATATGCTTTGTGAAAATGTATTTTGTTAATCATCTATTTTGAAAGAAATACAAATAGGGCAAAAATGGGCAGCAATGATCAACAGACATCTGTGTCTCTTTGTTGCTGTTTCATGGTACACAGTCTGAATTTCTGCAGCCCAGCCCTGGTAGCCCCACCCTCAAGATGGCTGCTTATCAAAGAAAAGGCAAAGCATCAAGCAGTGGGTTAGCATTACAGGATTCTGGGAGCAATGCCAGAAATAGATTTTTCTTCTTCTGCCCTCTCTCCCTCCCTCCAGAATCTTTTTCTTGGGGTGGAACAGGCCATACGCTTGTCATCTCTGCACAATCCTAAATCCACAGTCTGTCATTTCCTAAATACAGTGAGGCTACAGCACAGACGTTCTGCTTCAGGTCCCTCTCTGGTCTTCTTTGAATACATTTCTTTACTGAAAGACTCAGGAATCAAAATCTGAAAGACTCAGGAATCATGTAACTGCCATTCTAAGCAGATATGCTCTTTGACTGATTGACTGATTATTGATTTCAACCCAGAATGCAGCTATTTCATGTCTCCCTATATTTTCCAATTCATCACATCATATTCCCCTCTTTGTCTCTTACACTGTTGATGTGGCTTCCAAGAGGCCATTCAGCTTTTTAACAAACTGCATCTAGAATTCTACTAGGTTAAACCACAACCATCTGAACGTACACTAATATAAAATGCATTTTTAAAGCACAGAGAGGAGGCAAGCTGGCAGGAAATTGCAAGGAGAACCTGATTTTCCTATCTTTTCATGTTATGCTGGCTGCTGTTTTTCCCTCTGGCTGGTGTGATGAATATTTATTGCTACAAAGAAATCCTATATTCTCTACATTAATTCTGGAAAGCTCGCAGAGCACAAGCATAGCTGTGAAATGTGAGTATGTGCATGTGTGTGTACATATGCAGTATGCAAGTCAGTGAATGACTTTTTCTCTCTCTACAAATACTGTGAATAGTCTGACTTTTTCTAAGCCTTTTCTGGATTAAATTAGCCATAAACGCTTGTTGCATATCAAGAAAAGTAATAAACATTGGAACTGACAGAAAAGAGGCTAAACAAATTACACTGACTTCTATTAATCCAGCCTTACTAAAAAAGCAAGCCTTTCTTTTAAGCAAGTCCCTTATTCTCTCTTTGTTAGCTCATGTTTTCTTGCTGGAGTGACAGATGCCCCTGAGGTCATATAGCTTCTTATGGGATTACGCTAAACTTCTCTGTAAGCCATCTGGGTCAGCTTTTCATGGCATGGATGCCAAAGGTTAAAGCCCGCCATCAGTTAGGTTTTCACTGTCCTCATGAAGAGCATCCGTGTGATGCTTCTATTTCAATCAAGCCTAGCCTCTCCTTGCCTCATTCTCTTCAAACAAAATGTTCTGCTCAGACTATTTAATATTAGGAGCGTGCACTGGATCAGAATGAAGATTTAAGATTCAAACTAGAGTGGCTTCTTTGGTACAGATTTTTATTAGGCATCATTCCATTTCAAACCTGGGGCTACAGAAAGGTCAATCAGTTATTGTCAAGCTCTGTATGGTGTTCCTGTATCAGAAAGGGGTAGAAAATAAAACAAAAAGGAAAACAGTTTCTCTCAACCAAACTTTCTGAAATGTCTGAACTATTTCTCACCCTAGGAAGTTATTATCATAATAAATATCATGTTTAATAATAACCTCAACAATACTGAACAAGTCAGGCCATGGTTATCAAACACCAAAAACATCTGCCAGGCTATCCCACCTCCTCTACATGGACAATCTGAAGCTGTATGGAAAAACACCATCTGAAATGGAATCGCTGCCCAACACTGTCCAAATATACAGCCAAGATATTGCAATTGAGTTTGGACTGGACAAATGTGCACATCAACAGGGGAAAAATAGTGGAAATTGAAGGAATCAAGATGCCCTTTGGAAATAACATCAAGAGTCTGGATGAAGATCACTACAAATACCTGGGCATCCTTGAGGCTGACAACATCAAACACACTGAAGTCAAGAAGAAGGTTAGTAGTGAATACATCAGAAGAGTGAAGAAGATCTTAAAGTCCAAACTCAGTGGCGGAAATACCATCAAGGTGATTAACACCTGAGCCATTCCAGTCATTAGATATACAGCTGGAATAGTGGACTGGACTCAAGCAGAACTAAAAGCTCTGGATAGGAAGACCAGAAAAATAATGACAATGAATCATGCCCTTCATCCACGCAGCAACGTTGACAGAACTTACCGAGGAGCATAGGTGGGTGTGGAATGTTAAAGGACACCAGACAGTTGAAGAAGAAAAAAGAGCATTGGAAGAATAACTGAAGGACAGTGAAGAAGATGCACCTAAGTCAGTACGCCATGAAGGCTTACTGAATACCAAAGAGACCAAACTGGACTATAAGAAAGACCAAATGAAGAATAAAAAAGAGACATGGCAAAGTATTATGTGGCCACTACATAAAAAAACTAGCAGGCAAAACAGACAACAACAAGACCTGGCAATGGCTAAGAGCAAGAAAATTGAAGAAAGAGACAGAGGGGCTAATTCTGGCTGCACAAGACCAAGACTTAAGGACATATAAAGCATGCAAAGCCAGAATTGAGAAGACAACAATAGACAGTAAATGCCGCCTCTGCAAAGAAGCTGAAGAAACAGTGGACCACCTAGTTAGCTGCTGCAAGAAGATCGCACAGACTGACTATAAACAACGGCATGACAAAGTAGCAACGATGGTGCATTGGAATATCTGGAAGAAATACTATTTGCCTGCAAGCAAGTACTGGTGGGACCACAAAACAGACAAAGTAATAGAAAATGGAGAAGCTAAATGCTCTGGGACTTTAGAATTCAAACAGGCAAGCACCTGCCACACAACACCCCAGACTTAACAACTGTTGATAAGAAAGACAGAAAAGTCTGGATAGTGGACATTGCAATACCTGGAGGCAGCAGAATAGAAGAGAAAGAACTGGAGAAAATCACAAAATATAAAGACCTGCAAACAGAAATAGAACAACTATGGCAAAAAAAAGCAAAGATAGTACCACTAGTTATAGGCACCTTAGGTGCAATCCCAAAACATCTGCAGCACCATTTGAACACCATGATGATACCTTTAACATCAAACATCTGCCTATCCCAGGTCCTTGGGAAGGATTCAACAGGTGGAGAAAAATACCACATCCAGTCTAAACAATTGGCTGACTGTGCAACCAACAATAATAATAGATATTTAGATTAGACTTTTAAAGCATGTGCTTCAACACCTTCAGAATGATTACTGTGTAATCTGACATGGTTATTCCTCTGATAATGATCAAGTTTTCCTAAACAATTCCCATCAGATTGTGGTGAAAAACCAAAAGAGACACGGCATATTTAAAAGTCTGATTGTTAAGGACAATCTCAAATTTAGCAGAATTAGTCCCTTACAATTTGCTATCTTTGCTGCAGATTTCATTCTGTTATGATGAAAAAACCCAGCCACTGAATTTTTCCCATGAATGAATTAGATTTCTATATTATCTATTACCAAAGTCTCTGGATAGGTACAAAAATAATAGATTAAAGATTCTGATCTGGAACCTAAGTTGCAATTAGTGGTTCTGAAATACTGAAAAAATGAACTCTGTGTCAGTATAATTAATATACTTCAGAGACAGATAAATATGAAAGCCAGCTGGGTGACTTTCTGCCAGTCACTCTCTGTTAGCCCAACGCACCTCACTGGGTTGTTGTGGGGAAAATAGGAAGAGGAAAGAATATTAGATATATTCACCACCTTGAGTTATTTATAATAAAGGTGGAAAAAAATCTAAACAAAATATGTGTGTAAATTTTTAAAAATTGGATTTCTGATTCTTTTTAATGATTTTAATTCAGAATTAATGGATTCTTTTGTTCTGATGTTATTCATAGCTTTGTAATTTCATGGCTTTATTTCATGATCTCATTTATATGGTGCCACTAAATAGAGAGAGAGACCCACTGAAACTCTGAAATCCATAAGTACATTTTCAAACGATGCATAGATAGCATATCAGTAAAATGGCCTCAATTAAAAATAAAATTAAAGCATAACAATATAGATCTAACTTCCCATATTATTTCCAACCACAGCTACTGACAGATTTGGCCCAACAGACACAAATCAGACATTTTTAGAGCAACAGTCTTTTTTATAATACATTTTCCTGTTCAAGCTAAGTTTAATAGTTCTTTGCCATCATTCAGCCAGTATTAATCCCAGTTTAGCAAAGAACATAAATGGTAGAAAGTGCATTTAATGAGAGACAAAGGACTGATCCACACTTCCTGCTTGTTCCAGCACAAGAACAGGTCACTTACCATTTGGGGACAGCAGGCAAGGATAACATCATCCTCACTGTCCCACTAGGAAGGCCATTTCCACCCAGTTTTCTGCCTCCAGTTCAAAAGTAGTGTTTTTCACCTTCTGCTGGCACAAGCAGGGCAGTTTAGTCCACCCGCTCCGCTTCATTCTGTCCTACACAAATGTCTCTGTTCCAACTGGCTGACCCTGAAAGGCTGTACATTTGGGTGGTTTCATTTTGTTTTGTGTTGGTTTTTAATAGGTTCAGCAGATGAAGGGGTTTTATTATTTTTCTTTTTAACTGAGTGAAATTGACAGGACGTCTGCCAAGTTTCCCTGTCTAACTCAAGTGACAGGTAGAACTGTAAAAAAAACCCCAGTCATCAAAAGACATGCTCATAGAAGAGAAAGCAACTGGCACTTGCTTTCCTGGCATGGTGGGAGAGGAAAAAAGCAGGGAAATCCACCGGGTTGTGTTAACTGAACTCTGGACATAACCCCAGGCCATCACTGCACCCAAAGTGAAGAAAAGGCCTGAAATCCAGAAACCCATCTCTGAAGCCAGCTTCACTTCCAGCTGGCTTACACATGACAGATGAACAGTGAAGGCTGCAATACAAAAGAGCCTGCAAAATATTTCCTGACTATTAGCCAAACAACTTCCCTGTTAGCTGACTGGTTCAGTTTTTTTCCCCAGAAGGCAGCCTTTTATTAGCTCAGACCAATAGTGATTGAAAAGCTCTCCTAACAGTTCTTCAAATGAACTTGAACTTGGTCAAAAAGTCAAGAAGTAAAATGATTATTTAAGTTAGGATATTCTGTCTCTGACATTTTGCTCAGATGATCAAAAAGGGAAGTTTAAAAAAAAGTCCTTAGCTGGAATAACATCAGGTGACAATAAACTCAGAAACAGCAACTTGTAATCCTGATATTAAGCATTTTACTGCCAATATAAAAAGCCTAGTTATTCATTCATTCCAGCAAAAGCAGAACCATTTCCCCTCTTTTTATCATTTTAATAGTCTGGCAGAGTAACAATTTGCCTGTCAATGTAGAGAAAGTGAGCAGAATTTTTTATTAGGGGTGGGTACAAATTATAGGATTCAGTTCAGAACCTGATTTAAGCTTTCAGAAATAGTCTAATTTGCTCTGTACCAAATGACAGATGTCCTATCGGATATAGTATGTCCATATGGAACAAATTTCATTAAAAGGAATTGCCATTTGTCAGTTGTCTAGAAAGGGAGGAATATAAATGTTTTTTTAACAGAAATTTGAAGGTTTGCCAAATTTCACCAAGGTTGATGCAAACCGTTTTCAGCTGGGGTTCCTTTAAAATCTGACTTTAAAAATGTCTGTAATTCTGGTTTTGGAAAATAATTTGATAAAAGTACAAATTTCAGACAGATAGGGAAAGTTCTGCAAAGTGTTGAGTCACCCAGAGTCATTGGGAGTTGGACAGTATACAAATTTGATAAATAAAATAAAATTTAGGGAGAGATGATTTTACTTCCTATATGTTGTAGAGTTTATTGTCAGGGTTGAACATTGATTTAAATCTGAATGTTCAAATGATTTCTTGGGGGCACTTAATATGTAAATATAAAAAGTGAAAAGGAAGAACTCAGAATTATTACCCTCGGATTGCCCTAGCTGGACCAGCAGTGGATAAGCAGAAGTGGCTGAAGAAGAGGAACTGCTTGCAAGGGTGTGAGGAATGAAAATGAACAGTATCACGTGGAACAAAGAAGAACAAAAGGAACAGCATCCCACAGGTACAATACTGGGATTGATTAAAGTTGCCTCTTAACTACATACTGCACTGAAGAGATTCCTGCCATTTAATGAAATCTAGTCTCTGCCATCAAAGAAAAGCAAATGGTTAGTAATTCAAATTTATTATTACTGTATTTTTACTGTCAGGGCATGAGGTGTAACACATTCTGAGTACAAGAAATGTCAAGCATGAGATGTCAAGCTCAGAATATGCCAAGTGTTCCTATACCTGCGTTCCAAGAGATTTGCTTTAAGTGCAGAAGAAAACTTCTGTTCAAGATTGTTGCTAGTGCTGTGAGTGGACTATTAGTTTTGGCCACATGACTGAGTCAGTTTGTTTTCACATTTTTAGAGGCTAACAACAAGATCTGGTCATGAGATCAATCTCAGAAGAGAAAACATAGCTGAGGAGTGGTATGAAAATGAAATTCTTATGTAACTTTTATCATATCATATTTTATCAAAATACAGCTTCAAGAATCTACTGGATCTAGAAGGTAGACTGATCCATTAAGGGGTAATTTAGGGCTACCAGTTCTGGGTTGCAGAACTGTTCATGGGGGCAGTGGAGATTATCTATGCAATATGAGAAGTCAGATGAGAAGAATTGTCTGTTACAGCAACAAATAGGGTAAGAAATCAGAAAAATCCTTTTTCAAGAGAGTTCTGCACAGCTAGCATAATTAAATGACAAATGTGGAAATGACAATTGATTCCAGTCTCCTCCAAGATAGCAAGGATAGTAGGAGGTGACCAGGAGAGGATCTTCTCCCCAAAGTTTCATTTTCAATGCAATTGAACAAAATTTCATATTTTATCAAAATACAGCTTCAAGAATCTACTGGATCTAGAAGGTAGACTGATCCATTAAGGGGTAATTTAGGGCTACCAGTTCTGGGTTGCAAAAATCCAGACAAACATCTAGATAGTAGCAAAGAGTTAGTGTTTTCTCTTATCTCTTAGCTTCTATCTGATGACTGTCTGAATGTTTGCAGTCTAGATCTGATAACCCTAAAGTAAATAGTATAAAAAACTAGCACAAATTAAAGAATTGTACTTATAGCTTCTTCTCCAAACAGAAAAAAATAGAAATGAAGTTGTGGCAACATCATGCTTCATTATTGCTTAATAGAATGGCCACAATTAAAATTATTTCTTAAAATTCCATTATTTCAAAACAGTTTCAGTTCCTCAGGCAATTACTTGGATTCATATAGAAAAATAATTCTGTTTTTATTTATAAGGATAAAGTTTCCTTCAAGTTCAGTTTAATTTCTGCTCAGTTCATTGAAACAAGCATATTGTTTTCTTGGCAACAATACAAAAGTACTTTGTAATTGGCTTCTTTCAATACATATAACTTCCCAGCCTGGTATGGTCTTCCATGCCTTTTTTTCTCCTTAATTTCATTAGTCAACAGAAGTGACTTCAGTGACAGAGGGAACAGAGGATTCTGGAGATGAACCACTGGTTTGAAGCATAGTTTGTTGAGCAAATTTTGGATTCCTGGACCCTGGTGTGCACTTCCTATTGGAAGAGCTTCCTAGAAGAGCAGTACTAAATGGCTCAGATACTTTTACACCAATGCACAGAGTATGGGGCACAAGCAGGGAGAACCTGGGGGGTGGAGTGGGGAAATATGACATTGTTGGTATCACCAAAACATGGTAGGATGGAACTCACGACTGGAATATAGTACTGGAAGGATATAATCTGTTCAAGAGAAATAGATTCAACAAAAGGGGAGAGTCACATTTTACATAAGGAATGCCTACACTTGTGTGGAAATTCATGACACCAAGGGTGAAAACCCTGCTGAAAGTGTCTGAGTGAAAGTCAAGGAAAAAGAAGCAAAAATAATACTATAGACCATCCATCCAACCAGAAGATATAGATGATTTCTTTGTAAATTAAATGGCCAAGGTGTCCAGGAATAATACCAATGTAGTGGTACTGGAGATTCCAGCTACCTGGACACCAACTGTGAGATCAACCTCTGTGGCAAGTGGGAGGGCCAACAGGTTATTGACATTCCTGGTAGACACCTACATTGCCAAAAAGTGAAGGATGGGACTAGGGGATCAGCTATACTGGACTTAATATTTATTAACAGGGAAGAAATGCAAACAGAGAGAACTGAAGGTAGTCAGGTTAGTGAAAAATGTTTGGGAGAGTTGGGAAGGTAACTAAGGCCCAAACATCAATAATACCAAAGGGGAAAAAATGGGAGATACCTGATGCTACCTGGTTGCATAAAGAGCTCTCTAATAAGCTGAGAAACAAAAAGGATAAGTTTAAAAAATGGAAAGAGGGGCATAAAACAAAAGAATATCAGAGAATAGCATGATTCTATAAGAATGGGTCAGGAAGCTAAGGCTCAGAAAGTGCTGAGGCTTGCAATGAATGCCAAAAATTAATAAAAAGCATTATTTGGATATGCAGGGAATAAGAGGAAAATCAATGAAGCAGTAGTCCACTGGTTGGAGAAGATATGAGATGGTGATGGGCAACAAGGAAAAACTGAGCTGTTTAATACCTATTTTGCACCTGCCTTTTCCCCAAAAGAAAAAAAATGTTCCAACCTGTCAAAAGCCACACCATGGGGGTGGGGGTGGGGGTAGAAAAATGCAGATTAAAAGAAATAAGAAACTGGTAAGAGAACATCTAGCACTGTTACGAGATGTAATGAAATCAGGTCTCTGGTAACCAGATAGATTATATCTCAGGGTGCTAAAGAACTGACAGATGTGATCTCAGAACCACTGATTAATTTTTGAGAACTTCTGGAGTACAGGGAAGTGCCAGAAGATTGGAGGAGTTAATGTGGTTCCAACCTTTAAAAAAGGAAAAAGCGGATCCATGAATCTATAGACTGGTCTTGACTTTAGTACTTGGCAAAATCCAAGACAAGATAATCAAGCAGAGAGGTTGCAAGCACTTAGAAAGAAACAAGGTAATTACTAGAAGCCAGAATGGGATTGTTGTAGGAAAAATGCCCATTTTAAATAAGGAACCAAACCGTTTGGAGATAGATACAACAAAGTAAATGTTACTGGCCATGCACAACTACAGTGATCGCTGGCCTTCCAGCCAGGAGAATACAAAAGAGCCCTGAATTAAGTATAGGAGCAATGTAAATCATGCTATGACCTTTACAACCAGAATGTAACATCTGATAATACTATGGGATGACCTTACTACGGTCTGACCCAGTGCCTCCAAATTCTACACTCTTGCAAAGGCTCCAAGCCCGCTGTCTTCTACTGACTAGCAGCTTCTAACATAAACAATGTCCCTTATTGTACCTACAGAGTGTCTCCTTTCACACCAGGGAAAGGACAACAATCTGGTTTCTGTTATCTGTCTCCTTCCCCTTCAGGGTCATCAGGCTATTTCAGTTCTTTTGCTCTATCTAATATATATTTCAGAATCATAAGGAAAAGGTAATATATTATTTGTCTCACACAGGTTTGTTAAAAACAGATCATGCAAGCCAAATCGTACTGCTTTTTTTGATAAAGTGACTAGAGCAAGTGAATGTTGATCACAGCCTCCTTCCTGATAAAACTGAACAATATGGCATGGATGATCCCACTACCAGATGGATTTGCAGCTGGTCAAACAAACAGGCCCAAAGTGTGGAGCTTAACGGTACTTTTTGGCCCCAGAGCATTTCAACGTTTTCATAAATGACTTAGATGAGGGGATAAAAAGGGAAGCTCATCAAATCTGCAGACAATTCAAGGCTGGGGGGGATTGCTCACACTGTGGAAGACAGGCTCAAAATTCAAAAGGATATTGACAGATTTGAACAACAAAATGCAGCTCAGTGATGAGAAATATAGGGTTCTGCAGGTAAGAAAAACCAGATGCACAGGTACAATACAGATGGTTGAATTCCAGAATTTAAAAGCTGCATTTGTGCTTGACATTTCACAATTGGGAAGGAAAAAAAGGAAAGAAAAATTCTGGGAGTTTTCCCTGAAGATTTTGATGCTGCTTTGATGTTTCCCAAAAAAAAAAGGAAAAAATTGAAATATTTTGAAAAGAATAAAAGAAAAATACCCCAATGAAATAATTTCTTTCAGATTAATGGATGCAGTAAGATCAGTTGCCCATATATTGTTATCTCTTATTCCTCCCAATGTTTTCTACTAACTTGTAATAGGAAGATTTTTATCCACAGCATTACAGCATATTTCCTGTGCACAGAATGCTTACCTTAGGGCTCCCAGATCTGAACTGCAAAAAACTGCTGAAGAATCTTCACACTGAAGCCACACTGTGCTTGAATGCACTAAGAACCCAGACCCTTCCTCTGTTTCTAGATAATTTGACTGCATTTGGAAGGGACCATTTATACATTTATTTCAATTTCTATGGCCATTAACAAAGGTTAAAAACAATGTAACAATTAAAAAAGGAATAAAATGTCTCTACTGGGGGAAGGAAATCATCACAGTTTATGTAATCATGCAATCCCGGGGGTTGGTGGACACAGCTCCTAGCCAGAGCCCATGGAAAGGGCCTAGGATTCAAGGCCTTCTTGAAAGCAGGCTGTATGGATCTTGGGGAGAATGCTGATCCAGAGTGAAGCAGTAACAGAGAAGGCATGCTTCCTGGCTGACGCAAGATAATATTACTTCATAGATGGGACTTGAAGAATGTCAACTCTGGAATTTTACTGGATGGGCTGACATAATTTATGAGCAGTCCAAGATATGCTAACGCATTATGTTCCTAAAGCACTGAAATGAACTTAAGATGTGCTATGAAAATAAGCATTTCAGGATGTAAAGATATTTTACATTTCTACTAACAATCTAATCAAAGTCAGACACTCAAGTCAAAGTCAAGTTAAAGTGCACATTGCCCTTAATTGGAGGCCTACTTATTTCAGAACATATAGGCCTGTTTTTTCCTAAAAAAATTCCCACAGTTACTTTGTCTAGGTCCCAATTGGTACTGTACTGAATCAAAATTTCTTGAAGAGTTCTTATTCTTCCTTCTCTCTTCTATCTCTCAAGTCAACAGGTCACAGCAGGAGCTGCTGGAAAATGTAATCCCAAACTCCACAATCACGCTACATTATACTACAGTACAGCAAGGCCATTCAGCAGTACCTCCTCCTTGCCAAACATACACCCAGAACAGAAGATCTGCTTCAGGAATCACTTAGCCCATTATGCCTTTTTCCTTTTCTCCAACACCTTTCCCACAGACTACTTTATCTAGCCTTTTTTCCTCTAATGTCTGTAATAAACCGAAGAAAAAAAAAGTAAGGCAAGATAAATATTCAGGGTACTGCCTCCAGTCCCCACCTCTAGCTATAGTCTGGAGGTCTGACCTGCTAACTGTGGCTGCCAGAATAAGCAGCCAATTAAAATGCATAATGAAACTTAGGTGTGGAAACAGAAATGACCCGACAAAAACGAAGTGTTTGGCATTATTGTAATTGCATGAAGCAGAAAAGTTACCTGTTGCAAAACATAGCCTATATCAATTTGATGGAGAACAATTTTGAGTTCATGAACCTGGGCACCAGAGCAAAAAGGAGAAACTGAAACAGCAGGGGTTTCTGGAAACAGAAAGCTGTAAGTAGAACACAGGGTGACCATATTTCAAAATATGATCCACTTTCCCTCCCTCCCTCTCTCTCTTGCTGAACTCCAAGGGTAGTTAGGCATGGAGCCTCGGCATCACCAGCCCCCCAGCGGCTGCTTCCAGAGGGCACAAGAGGGTATCCCTGTCATGGTATTTATGGGGGGAGGGGGGAACCAAGGTTTTTTTTACCTTTTTTTTTCTTTTAGATTTTCTGGATTTTAATTATGGGAATGGAACCGCTCTCTTCCCTATCCTTAACAGATGTGCCCCAGCCCTCAACATGGCCCGAAATCACTGCTTTTTGACTGAGTGCTTGAAAGGGATTTTAGGGTGGGGATGGAAGTGATTTGCCTCACACTGGCTTCCTTTTCCTATTCCAACCCTCAAAACATCTCAAAAGAGATAAAATTGGACTGAAAAAGTCTAGTTTTAGATGGCTTGGGCTTAAGGGCTTATAAAAATGTAAATGGTAATCATTTGCTTTCTCCATTCCCATCCTTCATTTTATTTATAAAGCAAAACAAACAATCTGCTGCAAACAGGTTTTTAAACCACTTTGCCACAGAATTTCTTAGATTGGTATGGGACTGGAAGCTGCCTGAAATAGCATTTCAGAAATTAAAAAATGTTGAGAAAAAAGAATGACTGAAGTGATTTGAGTTTAATTAGTTTACAGATTAAAAACATCCCAAATATTTTCAAAACTGTTGTTATTCCTGCATATTCTGCTTATCAAAATACTGTAATCAATCTATGTAAGTACTTTCACTTTTAGAATGAAAATAATTTGTTACTCCAATCTTTGAACACCTATATTTTACCAAGATCTTCCAAATGTCTACTTGCTATCCATCAATGTCTTCCTCATCAATACAGAATCAGGGAATGATAGAGTTGGAAGTGGCTAGAGAGACCACTGAGTCCACCCCCTGCCCACTGCAGGAATCCAAATTAAAGCATCTGCAACCAATAGGTGTCCAGCTTCTCCCTGGATGCATTCAACATCTCCCTTGGTAACTGATTCCATTGTCAAACTGCTATTACCACAGGGGGATTTTGTCCTAACATTCACCTGGAATCTGTCTTCCGGTAACTTAAATCCCTTTTTCCAAGTTTTGCCTCTTCTGGGTTGAGATACAGGCAGAATGTACCATGTTCCCCCCTCAGTTGTCTTTCAATACTAAGTATAAAGCCACATCAATAAAGCCACACTGGACCCAGTTTTCCAATTTGCTGTTCTTTGCACCTGTTCCACTTTGTATGAATCCTCCTTAAAATGTGAGGCCCAGTACTGTACACACTACTTCCAATGGGACATGCCCAAAGCAAAATAAAGTAGAAATATTATTTTTCATGATTTGGAAATTATACTTCTGCTGATGAATCCCAAAACTGCATTTGTTTTTTTTTTTGCAGTTATTTCACACAGCTGTTTCACATTCCCTTTGATCAACTACATTTCCAGATCCTTTTCACATATACGACATCCAAACCAGCTATCCTCTATCTTACCTGAGCATTAGATATTATTATTAAACTAAGTGAATACTTCAGATTTGTTTCTGTTCAATTCCATTGTGGTATTTTCAGCATAATGACTTATCAAGGCATTTTGTTTGTTGTAGAATATTAACACCAAAGTTTGTATCATCTCCAAAAGTTGTGAAACATGAGTGGGGAACCTATGGTTCTCACGTGACTGGATTCCAGCACCTACCTTCACATGACTAGTGGTTAAGGATAATGGGGATGATAGCTAAACAATATCTCTAGATCCACAAGTTCTCCATGCTGTTCTAGAATGAGTTTGGGATAGTAATATAGGAATGTTTAAATTGATCCAATATTTATTTGAAACAAACCAAGTTATATTTCAGTGGTAACATGACACTCCCTTGCCCTTAAATCTTTTCTAAGATGATGGAAATGCTTCCACCTGCGCTAATAAAACAAACAAGAAAATAAATTACAATCTGCAGTAATTATTTTGGGTACTTTCACAAAATAACTTATTCTTTTGCACATTTAAGAAATGGAAAGCTAATTTGTAATTACAGTATATTTATTGGGGGGTCTACAATCAAAAGAAGTTTACCAACCATAAAAACAATGTTTTCTTCAAACCAAAATTCCTTCCCTGAATCTCCCCATTATTATCATCTAATAAGGTGGACAGATCTCACTCAGCCAGTATCTGCTACCTATTATCTCCTACCCTATTCCTTTGCTTTAGTTATTCATTTATGGGCAAACAAACACATCTTTTCCAAGAGTGCGCTTTATAGAAGCATATATAATATACTTTTATTCCTTAACCTGTTGTCGCACTGGACACTGTTGGCCACTGCTGCTCGGGTCCTCCTGATCCAACACGTAGGCCTCCTGTCTCTTCCATGTGTACAGCACTAAACAAACCACACAAGGTTTAGATTATACAATTCTCAGCAAAACAAAATAGTTTCTTTTGATACAAATAACATCATCTTTTTAGTATATGTTTTCAAAAGATATAATAAAGTTATTCAAAATTTGCAAATAGAGCTCTGTTATATCTGAATGGTGCCGGCAGTGAAATAATTGACAAGGCATTAAATATTACTATTTTAAAAGTTTGTATAGGGTACATCAATTGGCCTTCATTACATACAGCATTTGCATTCAGCAGCAAATATGGGAATGTCAACTCACGAATGTCATATTGTACAAACATCTTTACGGAATGGTCTCATTTGTTTCCATTAATGATATGTGGCATGTCTGACACAGCTAGGAAATTATTAAATCTGAGTAGTGTCTAAACCTTATTGTCAAATAAATAATAGGATACTATCCTTTCATCTTCAGTTATTCTGCAGTATGTTATTATTACTTGCAGCAAGTATTTTATTGCAATGTACAATACCATTTTGTTGCAATTTACAACACAGAACTATAAATGTTTTTGGCTAGCTAAAAGAAAGGACAGCAGGTAACATTTCACAAGGTTTTTTTTGCTGAGAGATCACATGATGAACATTTCGTCAATTTAGTTGCCATACAATGAATGACAAAGGACATATGTGTTCAAATAAATCAGTGTCAGCATTCAATTATTTGCTTTAATTGCCAACATAGCTATTTCCAGTTTCAAGCTGACTTTGCTTAAAGTCCTGCCTTTTTTAAAATATGTATTTGGTCAACTCAAGGCAGCGAACATACCTAGTACTCCTGCTTCCTATTTTCCCCACAACAACTCTGTTAGGTATTGGGCTGACGGAGTGTAACTCGCCTAAAGTCGCCCAGCTGGCTCTCATGCCTAAGGGAGACCTACAACTCACAGCCTCCTGGTTTGGGGCCAGCACCTTCATCGCTACACGAAACTGCCAATCATTTGCCTTTGTCAACAGCTATATTGAGGAATAATGTAGGTCTGTGCCCAAACTATGTGACCAATGCTTGCTTGCTCTTTGCCCTTCCTTCCTTCCTTCCTTCCTTCCTTCCTTCCTTCCTTCCTTCCTTCCTTCCTTCCTTCCTTCCTTCCTTCCTTCCTTCCCTTCCCTTCCCTTCCCTTCCCTTCCCTTCCCTTCCCTTCCCTTCCCTTCCCTTCCCTTCCCTTCCCTTCCCTTCCCTTCCCTTCCCTTCCCTTCCTCCCTCCCCAACCTTTTGATGGGTAACAATAAGTTCTCTAGTATTTCTACCTTTGCTCTGGTTCGACATTTCTCAGCAGGTAGCATTTCTACCTGACCTGTCTGGTCTCAGAAGCTAAATAGGGTTGGGCTTAGTACTTTGGTGGGTGACTATCAAGAAATACCAGCTTGTAGGCTAGACTGGGAAATTAAAAAAACAAAATCTCAGAGGAATGCAATGGCAAGCTACTTGAGTTCTCTTGCCAAGAAAACTACATGGGCATGTTCATGAAGTCACTAGGAACTGAGCATGAGTCAAAGGATGCTTAACTTTTGGCTATGTTCATTGTCAAACTGCTAACTTCTGTATCATTCTTCGTGAATACATACAATGCTGGGATGTAACCTGAATCAGGATAAGGAGTTCCCAGCTCCCAAGTTCAGATATAAGCTTCCATGGTGGGGTGCATCAGATACAGCTGAATCCACATGCACCACTACATTGATCTAATTTGGAAAGATCTGGGAAGTATCATAATTTAAGGACTCTTTACCTAGATAAATTTGCATTAACTGAAAGCAGCTCCAGACTTCTGTGACTGAGGAATCAACAGCTCTCCACTTTTATTCTGGCTCAATTGTAGTGTATTAAAAAACACCAAAGCGCTCTAAAGCTTGTGCACAGCGCATTTCCCACTTGCAGGAATTCTTATCTCACCACCCTTTCTGATTTCTGGGATTCAGACCTTTCAAAGGGGAAGATGCTTTGATTATTTTGCAGCTTCTCTTTATAAGAACTGCTGGAAATATTTTTATATATTACCAGACAAATGCACACAATAAAAATGGGGCGGGTGGGGGTGCAAGAATTTATTTTCCATTTGTGTGGAGTGGAGCTGGAGGATTTTTGTCAGTGCAGGACCAGCAGTTTCAGCATTTAAAGTATGGCAGATTCAAAGGCAATTACAGAGCATCTTCAAACTACTTTTAAGAAATTTGGAAGTGGAAGTACACTAAATGATTTCAACCTTATCAAGCCTCATCGGAAAATTAGATAGGCAGAGACCTAGGTAATGTCCCTGCAAAAATAGAATTTGTCAGACCAAAAAACCAAAAATCCCTAAAACTGCTTTCCATTCATTAAAACGCCATAGCCTCAAATCTCTTCTGAAACATTTCAAACTTCTAGCACAAGGATATCTTTCTTGTTATTTTTATACAAACTGTAAAAAAAACTACACAGAAAGAGAAAAACAGAGAATCACTCCTCTTTCACACAGCTGTTGCTTGTACATTTTACAACTCTGTGGGTCATCTTCTGTGCTCTTTGTCATGTTTGTAACAATTGCACAATACAAATATGTGCCATTTTTTTAAACACTATGTTTCACAAAACATGCTAGAAGCTATTCATCTGAAATATAGCAGGACTAATCTCCACAGAAAGGGTAAGTATTTTTGTAGCTACTTTTGATTTCAAACTCAGAAAAAAATCACTGTTGTTGACTTCAGAAACAGCCTAGTAGCACCTCCATCTGATTTCCTGCCACTATGAACTAACATGGCTCTCCTTCTACAGTGCTGTTGACTTCAGTGTTAGTAAGCAGGAAGCAGATAGGTTCAGATTTCTTAATTGTGAATTAGATGGTCTCAAAATCATATTAAGGCAATTTTCCAAATCATTGAATTTGACATCTGTACTGAATCTGATGGTTGGTACACACTTCTAATTTTTCTAACTTTTGCAGGGAAGCACAGGCAGGAGAACTCCCTGGAGAATTATGCCATACCTGATTTAAAGCAACAAAAGAGATGAAAAGCGCAGTAGTAGTACATACCCTTGCATGCCAGCTCTTAAAGATGCAGAATAACGCCAATCAGGATTGGGTGGTTTTGGCTGCAAAGCATAAAGAACAAAAAAATCTCTGTTAATTTGTACTTGAACATGTTTTCAAGGACATGCATAGCAATCTTGGATCTGATTACTTGTTTCAATTTTTAATTCTTTGCCAAAGGATCAAATAAATGTACTCACTTTGTTGAATACAGTAAAAACCTGCCATTCCCCTCATCCCCAGTACCTTTAATAGAGAAATATAGACATTTGTAAGTTGCTTTTAGATTTAATTGGTAAAAAAGAAGATGGAGAAGGAAAAGAAGTAGCTTTTTAATGTTTGAAATTCTTTAATTCTTTAAACTATTTCCTTCCCCAAATCTATCTTGAAGTAGCTTTCAAAATAAATAAAAAGAGTTAATAATATTTGAAAACGGAATATTTATAAACAAGAATAATTTTTTTAAAAAGGACAATCCACACCTAGTCAATTTAGCCGATCTTAGAAAGACAAATCAAGGTCAGACCTGATTAGTATTTGGATGGAGATGACCAGGAGATTCCAAAATTGTAGACTAGACGGAGAAAAGAAAAAGAAAGAACCTAGGCTTCTTACTGGTTCTTAGCGCTTCCTTACTGGTTGCCTGAAATATCCTGCACGAAACTCAGTTCAGCTCTGGAGCTGAGCTCAGCTGAAAGGTGCCATTAAGTGTTTATCCCTATCTGTTATGCTCTTATTTTTAGAAAGTAAGTTGTTAAGAGATCCAGGCAGATCTTTTACAGTGGTAGGTTTTGCTCACCAACAACTGGCATCAGGCATACCATTGCGTTTATTTTCTTTTTTGGTTAATAAAAGGATAGGAATTATACTGCAGGTATCTGCTATAGTTTCTCTTCTTTAAAACAGGGTCCTGTTTCACAAGTTTGATCATAAGTGAGGCCAAGGCATGAAAAGGATAAAGAAGAATAAAGACATAGAGTAGTGGACTTAGAAATTTAAAGCATTCAGTGTGTTTAGGACCACCTTGGAGACATGTTCTCCTTTTTCATTAGACACAGAGGACAGAAAAATAAATCTATATTATCTAGAGAGAACAGCTGACTATTGACCAACAGTTGCAAGATGAAATGCAGGGATAGAGCCAATAGGAGACTTTCCCTTTGTTTCAGTAAAGGCTGAAGCAAACGTTCAGAAGCGCAGACAGATGCTGAAATGGGGCTTATATTTTTTAACGGATCCCACATCTCACTTTAAGAGGCAAGCAACTATTCAGAGTTCCAAGGAATCTGATATCTGTGGGATACAATATAACAACATTCAAGTATTATGCATTATTACGCATGGTTCCAGTTTCTCTGGCTCTTTTGCAAGTGTGGCATGTACACTGGGACACAGGACTCCAGGTGGGGTCTGACCAATGCAACATGGAATGGAATTACCACTTCCCATGATTTGGAAACTATCCTATTTGTTAAGGCAACCTTTTTAGTAGGCATGTCACACTGCTGCCTCTCATTTAGTTACAATCCCAAGATCTCTTTCACACATACTAGTGTTATGTGTTAGTACAGTATTATGTGCTAGTATTAGTTCCTCATAAATTTCAAAGGGAGAAACATTCCAGCCCCAGAGGCACTGGGAGTTGGGTGGCATAAACATTTGATGAATAAATAAATAAGTAAGTAACTACAGAGTGCTACTCTGCCAGTCTTGGAACAATTATGTCAAATTATAGTAAGAAATTAAAAGAAATCTTGAAAGGTGGAAAAACTTAAAACCTTCCTGGTTAGGGTCAATTGCAATTAGCAATTCCGCAACTGTTCAAAGTTACTATGGTGCTGAATGAATGGTGGTTATGACCAGTCCTTAGAGTTCCAGCTGTCCCAGCATCCCCACAGTCACATGATCATGATCTGGGCACTTGGCAAGCAGTTCACACTTATGATTGGTTGCAGCACCCTGCGATCACGTGATCTCTGGTTGCAACCTTCCTTGCCAGCTTCCCCAGAAAGTCAATGGGAAGCTGGCAGGGAAGGGTTGCAATTGCTGGGGTAAGTCTCCCCCACCCGTGCACCCTCCCCCAGCCCCTCTGCGCTCAGGCCATGCTGGCGATTCGTACACCCTTCCTGACCCACGCCGCGCCTCTCGCGCACCCTCTCTGACCCATGCTTCTTGCGCATCCTCGCACATCCTTCCTGACCCGCACCATCTCTCGTGCACCCCTTTGCACTCTTGCTCACTCTTGTGCACCCTCCCCGACCTGTGCCTCTTGCGCACCCCCTCGCACCCTCATGCTCCCTCCCCTCCCCTCCCCTCCCACACATTCCTGCACACCCCCTTGCTTTCTCCCACCCGGCAGCAGCGACTTACCTGCCTGCCGGCTTCCCCACTGACTTTGGTTGTAGGAAGCTGGCAGGGAAGTTGCCTTGCCTAACAACTACGGGATTCGGTTAATGATGGCAACCAGGACTGCAGGGATTGCCGTCACTAAGTGATGCATTGCTTAGTGATGGAACTTCCAGTCCCAATTGCTGTCGTAAGTCAAATACTACCTGTATCAAAATGAATGTACTACCCAAGATAAATTATCTGTTTCAAATGGTGCCAATTCCAGAAAAAAACTTTACATGAATGACAAGAAACTGTTAGGAAATGTATATGGAGCAGAAAAAAAAAAACTAGAATCAAACTTAAAATTTTACAAGAGTCAAAAGACAGAGGCAGCCTTGCTCTTCCAAATTTCAAATTGTATTACAGCACAAGCCGTTTGTCATGGTTAACAGATTGGATTAAATCCCTGAACAGTAGAATGTCAATACTGGAAGGAGCTGACCGAGCTAATGGGCTCCACAGATATTTATGGTACAGGGACACAAAAGAGGATAAAAACTTAAAAAGGCACATTATAAGACAAAGCTTGATAAAAGTGTGGAACACCACAAGGAAAGAAATAAGTCCAACAATTTCACCATTAGCCTCTCTCCTAAATGTTTTTAACATTGGAGACAACTACAGTAACAAAGTGCAGTTACAAGCACGGTACGCCCAGCCACATGAATAGATTAAAGACGCAGCAAGAATTACTCAGCCAAAGCTGGAGCATACATTCTACAAATTGCTGCAAGAATAAAATCTGATCTCAAAAACGAGGGGGGACATTAAGATAAATGACAGAATTTGAAAAACTTATACAGAATCAAGACCACCTTAGGCTATATATATAAACTTCTACTTAGATACAATAGGAGACAGAAGAAATAAAAACATGTTATGATAAATTGGATGCAAAACTTCAATAACACAGTCCAAGTACAACAATGGGAAGAACAGTGGAACAAATCTATAGAATTTACCTGAAGCTACAGTGTGAGAGAGAACTGTTATAAAATGTTTTACATATGGTATATACCTCTGTCAATGATTGCCAAAATAGACAAATCATACAGTAATAAATGCTGGAAATGCCATGAGATAGAAGGGACATTCTACAGTATGTGGTGGACATGAAAAAAAAGTATTGGAAAGAAATATACAGCACTGTTCTTAGGGATTAAATTCAAAATGAAACTCTTTTTAAAAAAATAGATATAATTCTAGAACATATCAATAAAGATACCATAATTCATTAAGATGTATACTTATGGCTGCAAGGACAAACTTTGCATAACACTGGAAAAAAGGCATAGCACTGATGAGAATAAACTTGGAGAACATGCAGCAATGGCGAAACTAACAGTGTGCAGTACGTACAAAACAGAAGTTTAACCACATTCAGGCAAGAGTGGCTTCCGTACAGATCACACATTACACAGCAGCGAGGCAAATACAGATTTTAGAGCCTGGCTTCTAAAGTTTACACCAACGGATACTGCAAATTGGTTGGAGAACAAAGAAGGGGGAAGTAAAAAATCAAACTTTTATCCATATTGTTTTTAGGGATGTTTTTCTTTTCTTTCTTTTCTTTTTAATATTTATAAACAATAACATAGTAGAGACTTTGTTACTAAACTCAAAAATTTATATTGCTTTTTTCCTTTTTAATATTATGAAAACCACTCAATTTATTTTGTTAGGTATATTTTATTAATATTATATTGAGTACCAATTGTACAATTGTAGCAACTATCTGTCCATCTATAGTTATTATCTTTTTTTGAAAATATATCCCGGTTTAAAAAAAAAATTAAAATCATAAGAGTTAATATTCCAATTCCCAAACTGCATTTTATACAGCAAGGCAGTTGTAATAAATCCTTGTTAAGCTTTGTTTGAAATTCCAATAAATATGTACTACAGTATATAAAAAGAGTTTACCACTTTTTAAAAACCTGCTACTTATTTACAAGAACAAGATATTCAAGCTGTTCAAAAACTCAGAGAAACATCTGTGGCTAGCCAAATAAATGCCAAAAAATGATGAAATGTGATGTCACAGTGCAAGCCACACCCTTACTCACTTGCAACACACATTTCATCACTTGCCCTATTAAGCCTTCCTGTAGATCTCATGAAAGATCATATAAATACAGTACATATACTTTTTCAACTTCTGATGGAGATAGTTTAAATAATAATTTATAAATCCTTAATGAATGTGAAATCTCAGAGACAATGACAACATCAAGACCAAAGAGATCAGTTAACAGATATTTAAGTTTAACAAACTGTCAAAAAGTAGTTTTTAAGTTACACAAAAGTTTTAAAAATAGAACTAATGAGAGGCTTAGTATTTAAATAATGTATGATTTTCATGAGTAAAAGGATCAAAACTATGTTTATGACTCAATATTTTTCATAAGTATGAAATTGATTAATGAACAAACAAGATTTTAACATCTGCCAAGGTTTCAGACGAATCAAATAATAATTCTCAAGTTGAACCCAGAGAAAACTGAACTCTAAAAAGCTACCAAAGCCAAAATAAATCCCCAGAAATAAGTCTGAAAATGTGAAAAATTAAATCCACTTTATAAAATGAGCAATTGTAATGTCAGTGGATGATTGTATAAAGGCATAAAAAGGCATAAAAATCAAAACGCCTTGTAAAATATAAGTGAACATCTAAAATAAATTCTTATTAATCAAATTAATGTTATTCCAAGGCTCAGCAGAATTTTAGACCATCTATCTAAATCCTACAATATTTCATTCATACCAAAACCTGAGATACACTTAAGTTTGCCAACTGAGAAAACTTCCAAGAAATGGTTATGCCAAGATAAACTGGCATAATCTGGACACTAAATACCAAACCCTAAATACATCACACATAACTTTTATTGACAGAACCGAATGGAATGAACTCTGATTTATCACAACATACAGGTAGTCCTCGCATAATGACAGTTTGTTTTCATTTAACAATGGTTCAAAATTACAACAGCCTTGGACAAAGTGCTTTACGACTGGTACTCACACTTACGACCATTGCCAACTGTTGCACCACACTCCATGGTTACATGATCATAATTTGTGATTTTTACAATGGCCATTAAGCAAATATCATGGTCGCTAAGCGAATCACATGGTCATTAAGCAAATCAAGTGGCCGTTAAGTGAATTCTGGCAAAAAAGTTCATTGGGGAAGCTGGATTCGCTTAACAACCATGGTGATTTGCTTAATGGCCATAGTAAAAGTGGCCATAAAACTGGGTCTGGTCACATAGTGACTCACTTAACAGCCACCCCACTTAATGATCAATTTTCCAGGGCCTACTGTGGTTGTTAAGCGAGGACCACTTGTATAGAAAAACAGTTGATGAAGTTCATGAGGATAAAAATATATATAGCTGATGCTTTATGTGTTACAGATATCAGTACACAATAGTATTTTTCATCTCACCAACCTCACTGTATTTAAAATTAGCAGAATTTCTGATAGTACAAGAACGAGGTTCTGATAATAGAAGATAAAAAAGAAAAGAAGTACAAGGGTATTCTTAATGGTTGTTGTTGTTGTTCAGTCATTAAGTCGTGTCCGACTCTTTGTGACCTCATGAACCATATCGTGCCAGGCCTTCCTGTCCTTCACTGCCTCCCTGAGTTTGCTCAGTTTCATGCTCATTGCTTCAGTAATGCTATCTAACCATCTCATCCTCTGCTGTCCCCTTCTCTTTTTGCCTTCAATCTTTCCCAGCATCAGGATCTTTTCCAAAGAGTCCTCTCTTCGCATTAGGTGACCAAAGTATCTGAGCTTGAGCTTCAGTATCAATCCTTCCAATGAGCAGTCAGGGTTGATTTCCTTTAAGATTGACTGGTTTGACCTCCTAGCAGTCCAGGGGACTCTTAAGAGTCTTCTCCAGCACCACAGTTCAAAGGCATCAATTCTTCAGCGCTCAGCCTTCTTTATGGTCCAGCTCTCACAGCCATACATTACTACTGGAAAAACCATAGCTTTGACTATGCGGATCTTTGTCAGCAAGGTGATGTCTCTGCTTTTTAATACGCTATCTAGGTTTGCCATAGCTTTCCTCCCAAGGAGCAAGCGTCTTTTAATTTCATGGCTGCAGTCTCCATCTGTGGTGATCTTGGAGCCCAAATGAATGAAGTCTGTTACTGCTTCCATTTCTACTCCTTCTATTTGCCAGGAATTGATGGGTCCAGATGCCATGATCTTAGTTTTTTTAATGTTGAGTTTCAAGCCAGCTTTTGCACTCTCCTCTTTCACCCTCATCAAGAGGCTCTTTAGTTCGTCTTCACTTTCTGCCATTAGGGTGGTATTATCTGCACATCTGAGGTTGTTGATATTTCTCCCCACAATCTTAATTCCGGCTTGTGATTCTTCCAGCCCGACATTTCTCATGATGTACTCTGCATATAAGTTAAATAAGCAGGGTGACAGTATACAGCCTTGTCATATTCCTTTCCCTATTTTGAACCAATCGGTTGTTCTGTGACCGGTTCTAACTGTTGCTTCTTGGCCCGCATGCAGATTTCTCAGGAGACAGGTAAGGTAGTCTGGTACCCCCATCTCTTTAAGAATTTGCCAGTTTGTTGTGATCCAGGTAATCAAAGGCTTTTGCATAGTCAATGAAGCAGAAGTAGATGTTTTTCTGGAACTCTCATGCTTTCTCCATGAAATGAATGTTGGCAATTTGATCTCTAGTTCCTCTGCCTCTTCGAAACCCAGCTTGTACATCTGGTAGTTCTCGGTTCACATACTGCTGAAGCCTAGCTTGTAGGATTTTGAGCATAACCTTGCTAGCATGTGAAATTAGCACAATTGTGCGATAATTTGAGCATTCTTTGGCATTGCTCTTCTTTGGAATTGGAACGTAAACTGACCTTTTCCACACACACCAGTACTGTACAGTAGTGATCTTTGATGACCTAGGACCCAAATAAACCATGTTTATTTAAATAAACCAAGATATAAATTGTTAATAAATTATACTGAATCAAACCTCAAATCTTGCCTAGAATGATGTTTTTGTTTCAGACAATACCTGTTTTGACAACTGATGCACCATTTAAACAGTGGCAAAAGGATATATCTACGTTTGTGTGGCAGGGGACAAAACCACAAGTTAAATATAAGGGAGAGAGAGGGAGAGGGGGAGAGGGAGAGGGAGAGGGGGAGAGGGAGGGAGGGAGGGAGAGAGAGAGAGATAATACTTTAGTGGCCAAGTATGAGACATACAAGGAATTTGACTTCGGTGCAATTAAACTCTCAGTGTGTTCATCAGGTAATAAGGAATAATAAAAAGTAATAACGTTATATACTAAAACTATGCAATCAGAAGAGGAGAACTGGAGGAAGAATAATACTACGGCTATTGACTAACATATATTCATTTTTAAAAGAAGAAGCTATTGTCTAGCATATATTCACATTTAACAGAGCATTATCAGTCACGTCTTGGCAATCATATCTTATCATGCAATGTCAATCAGTCTGTCATGCTGCATTAATTAGGTGTTCAGCAGAGCAATGGCACAAGGGAAAAAACTATTTTGGTGTCTAGATGTTTTAACATACGGTGCTCTGCAGTGCCGTCCTGAGGGAAGAAGTTGAAACAATTTATGTCCAGGATGAGAGGGATCTGCAGATATCTTCTCCGTCCTCCTTTTAACCCTCACAGTATACAGATCTTCTATAGAAGGCAAGCGGGTTGCAATTATTAGATTATTATTATCTATAATTATAATTATTAGATAATAGAAGGCTTTTGTAGTTAGAAGGACATGATCTGAGATTTCAGTTTCATGGGTATCTGTAGTATGATCAAGTTAAGGTTAATCTGGATTTTAAAAATCATTATATTAGACGTACCATTACTGATAATATGGAATAGATAGAAACCAAGTTTCTGCCTGAAAACACCTTTGTGGCTCTCAGCACAAGCATTTTATAGATGAGAAATAATAGGCAAACACAAATGGCTAACTTATAGTGAGACGCTAGAATTTTGTCAAGGGGAATACAAAGTAAAATCAAGAGAAGAACCAATGTTTAGGAATATAGTCACCAATGATTTTCTTATTTACAGTTATTAGAAAGATTTAAAGTAGACAAAAGAGTTTATGGTTTTGAACATTGTAAGACTGAGTTTGAAATAGAATTGTGTACAAGTGATGAATGTGTAATTGCTAAAATGTATAAACATTTCTGGAAATTTGAAACAGAAGAACAAGTGAAAGAATGTATGATAAAGTGGGCTAAACATTTTGGTTATAATATACAGATGCAACAATGGGAATGTCACTTCTTACATGGAAAATATGTGGCTGAAAGGATTGAAATTCACATTGTGTGAATCTTAAAGAGAATTTTTATAAAATTATGTACCGTTGGTATATGACATCAGAGAAATTGTCTAGAATGTATAAAGGCACTTCAAATTTATGTTGGAAATGTGAACAACAAGAAGGGATATTTTATCATGCTTGGTGGACATGTAAAAAAGCTAGAAAATTCTGGATTCAAATACATTCACTCAGAGGATTTTAAATATTAATATACAATTGAGACCAGAGGTCTTTCTTTTGGGATTGATGGACAAACAGTTGGAAAAAAGTCATGGAGTTTTGTTTTTGAACATGATAACTGCAGCAAGATTATTGTATGCACAAAGATGGAAAGATCTGGCATTACCCAAAATGGGGTAATTGTTGGAAAAAAGGATGGAACTTGCTAAAGTGGCTAAATTGACTTCCTTGATCAGAGAAAAGACAGTATCTACATTTATTGCTGACTGGAAACCCCTTATGGACTTTTTGCTTAAAACAGAAAAAATGAACTTATGATTTATGGTTTTGATTATTAGATAGGATAGATTATAGAAAGAGTCAAGATGTAACTTTAGAGAAAGAGGTAAATGTATAATTGTACTTATAACTGCTGTAAAGAAGATCAGAAGCCACTTCTTTGTATCTTTTTTCTTTTTTTTCTATTTTCTTTTACTTTTTTTCTTTCCTCCACTTTTAGGTTTATCTTTGATTTCTTTCTTTTTCTTTTTTCTTCTTACCTTATATTAGTTTGTATTCGTTTTTACCTTCATTTTCAAAACTTTTAATGCAATTATAATAAAATAAAATAAATTCTGGTCCTGACTGTCATCGTAATCCGAGGACTACCTGTAACTGGTTCCCCTGATGAACCACTCCTACCAGTTAGAAGATTTTTTTAACATTTAACTGGCATTTGTCTTCTAATAACTTAGAAGTTATTCTATGTCCTGCACTCTGGGACAACAGAAAACAGGTCTTAAATTTCTTGAGTGTTATAAATTATATTCCTTGAGATATTTGAAAAGTGCTATCATAGTCCCCTGCAATCATCTTGCCTCCAGGCTAAACATATTCAGTTTACTCCATCTTTCCTTGTAAGACTTAAATACTAGTCCCATGGTCATCTTTTTTGCTCTTCTCTGAACTCACTGTAATCCCTTCAGTTTCTTCCTTCTAGTGTCCTTTTTCAGCTGCTAGGTATGCTTCATTGATATAATCAGGCTGGGTCTCCATCATCATGAACATCTGTAGATTCCAAGTCAAAGAAACTTGTTTCCTCATCTTCTGCCTTTTAAGACTCTCCTCTATCATTACCATTGGATTATTAGTGACACAAATACCCCCCAAAGGCCCTCCACCTCAAGCCTGTCCCCCAACTCCCCACCTAGGATAGAAACCATTTCTCCCCAATATTCTATCTGCACAAATAGCGAACACATGAATACTGAGAGTTGGGAGAAATTTCTGCGCAATATTTGAAAACATTTAAGGGACTGAAATTCAGCTCTAAATTTTCCCCTCTATTTTAAAGCAGCTTCAGAATTTTTCCTCCAAATTGTTTTTGATACTCTGCAACCAGCAGAGGAAGGCAGAAGTGGAACTGATTTTTATAATTTTATAAAAATGGTCGATATGCTATCTGATAATATTTCAGAGGGCATCTTTGCAGAAAGCAACAGTTTTAAATGAATGTTTTGTCATAATAGTTGAGGCAAACTAAGTGCAGTAGTTGAACTGCAGCTGAGGTGAGCAAGAGATGGAAAGGATTAAAGGATTAAAAAGCAGATCAGAAGACAATATCATTTCAGTACTACAGCACTTGTGAGTGGTAGGAACAAGCCACTTAGTCTTTTAAAGAGTTCTGCATGGAGCAAGCCCACCAGTCAGATGAAATTTCTTTTCTCCCCCTGCAAGAGCATGATTGCAAATGTGGGCTTCAGTCCCCCAGTATTTCACTACAGAAGTCAAGAGTTTGCCAGAGCTTGTTGTCGCCTGCTGTGATGATCCTGCCCTGACTGCCCTGTTCGCCCAGCTGTGATCAGTTCTAACTCTATCATTCCTTATATCCTGAGCCTTGATCCTCTGACTCTGAAGGTCACCCACAAACTCTCTGCCCCCGGTGGAATTTGGCTATGAATGCCTTGAAATGGCCCAAGCTTTGCTTTTCCGCTTTGCAAATAATCATCATGGTCTGTTTAAAACTGTCGTTCACAGACAGACTAAACACTTCCAAAAGCCTCAGCACTTGGGGGGAGGGGGGGAGAGGAAGGGAAACCACTGAATTACACATTAGAATCCATGGCCTGAGGGACATCACCAGCAAGAATTCACACACACACTTAACAAGGAACATTATTTCTTCTGCTCTAAACGATGCTAGGATTTAGGAACAGACAAATCTAATTTGGAATTTTGCAAAACAAAAAATGCTTATTTAAATGGTTTTAATACATATGCAATTATGTATTTAGGTACATATTTCTCTATTCACAAGAATGTTTTTATATACTTACACTGCTGAAAAGTGCAACTCATTGTTTAGAGAAGTGTGAAATTTTACTGACAGCTGAATTCTGCTCTGTACTTTATTCCAAGGCAATGTGGATTGATGGCATTTTCCAAGGAGCATAAAAGCAACAGTTGCTGTGTTAATTTAGAAACTAGGCCAAGTCTCAAACTCAAGATGGTGTTGGTAGATGGAATTTGGTTGTTAGAAGTCGGTCCCTAACTCCCTCCAGCTCTGAGATCACAAATGCCATTAGCCCCCAATCTCTTTCTCACCACTAGCAACACTCAATGTGAGAGTGTTGCCCTAGGAATAATGCACTACGTCACACTAGACAGATAAGGCCTTCTGCACTGGAATTTGCAAGATTCACTTTCCTCAGACATTCTTGCACTCACACTATTTCTACTCCCCAGTCTTTTAAAAACAGTCTGGAAATTGCATTCATTGTTGCTGATCTAACAATGCTGACAAGAAGCAAAAAACTTGCCACAATTCCTGGAGAAACAAACATTCCTTCACACGCCCACAAAAAAGGGGGAATAGATGAATTGCTTGCAAAACATTTCCCTTGCTTCACACGCCCATATTCACCAGACCAGCCGTCTTTCCTGAGAAACTAGAGCAACAGAAGAGCTAGGAAATGGAATTTGGGATCTGGCAATAGTTCCAGGTGGGTAAATGGATTGCTCAGAAGCTCAGCGAAGTCACCTTTGCTCCACTGGAGATAAAAAACCCTCAGCACTCAAAACCAGCAGTCGTCCTGAACTGACACAGATCCCTTGCATGGTAATATCAGTGGACTACATGTTTGCCTATGGATTTGGGGTTTTTTAGAATCCTTTGGGAACTTTAGCCTACAACCTCTATGCCCTAAAACTGCCTGGTAGCAGACCGAGAGCTCCCTCTATGCCAGCCTTCTCCAGTTGCAGGTGTTAAAGCATTCCACACCAAAGGTCTGGACTAAGCGAGCTGTACTACTGGGGGAAACTGTTTAGCAGGGCTTTCAGGTAGGAAGATCTTAACAGTAGCAGTTGTTTTTATTAACAGCATTTAAGGGTTTTTCTTGTGAATTGTTTTATCATGAGTTTATGGATAGTTTTATTTGCATATACTATAAGCTGTTTGGAGTTGCTACACTAGGCAGCATACAAATATATGTAAATACATAAGCAAACAAAGTCCATTCTCAGGATTATTTGTGGGCAGCTTTGAGAGTTGAACTAGCATAAAGCAGATAAAGGCTTATAGTATTCTCTGTTGCATACTGATCTTTCCTTTAGTAGTTACTATTACAAAAGCCCTATTCAAGCATCATATTTAGTAAAAAGTGAAGGTGTGAGTGGTGAACATTGTCATGGCAAATATCTATCCATGAAAAGCTCCTCCTTTGGGCATCTGTACATGCAGTGCAAACCAGTGCAGAGAGGGGACACAATGCAGCTGAATGTCAGTGTCAAACTGCATGAAATCCTCTGTTCAGCTGTGTACCCGAAGCTGCTTATGCAAAGATCCTCTCCCTGAAGATATTCCTGTTCTATATGTAGACATCAGAGGAAAAACCACATACAAAATCGGGGTGGGAGCTACCCAATGGTGTTACATTTCTTATTCGTCCAATGTCTGAATTGGGCCAAACATACTGTGCCAGAGATACTGGGGACCAATCCCTCTTAAGCCTCAATATTCAGTCCTTGATATTTAGCACAAATTCGAATATAGCCTTCTCTCAAATTCTTCAGAGAAAGACATATCAGAACCACCTCTCAGCAGCTTATTGCAGTTAATGGCTTTCTTTAATCTAAATCTGTGTTCTGATCTCTGTTTAAGCACCAATTATTCCTGACAGGTTTTCCAGAAATTCCATCTTTCAATTACTTTATATTCTAAGACTTTCTGAAAAATCAGAATGCAAGTGATGCTGGAAGTTACTAAGGCATGTTCCCCATGTTTTGAAAAATTGGCCTTGACTTCCATGGCCAGTCATGCAAATTCATGCCCCTGTACAGGTAAAATGAGGGAGTAGAAGAAGAAAAACAGAAATATCATAAAAGTAAAGTCTCCCTCAAGTCAAGCTCAAATCTGGTGACTTCACGGACATGTCCAAGTACATTTCTTGGCAACCATACAGAAGTGGTTTCCCACTGTCTTCTTCTGGGGGTAGAAGGTGGGGTGGGCTTTGTTTTTTGTTTTGTACTTCTGAGATACACATTTTATATCTCAAGCAGATTATTTCTTTTTATAGTGCTAAATAACATGGTATACTAACCCAAACAAGAGTCAAAGCCTCTCTTTTACCTCAATAATATTATTATTATTATTATTATTATTATTATTATTATTATTATTATCATCCTCCTCCTCCTCCTCCTCCTCCTCCTCCCTTTTAAGGCAGCCAAGTGGGGATCTTCAATCATTTTATCCTCATACAATGACTGGCCCAAAGCCAGCTCCATGGTCAAGTAGAGATTTGAACTTGAGGCTCCCAGGTCCTAGTCCAACACCATAATCACTAAGAAACCACAGAATTCTTACGTTACAGCTGTTATTTTCAGAGCGTGAAAAATATACCAATATATTTTTGTGAATAAAAGAATAGCCCAATCTTTTTATACAAATGATACACGGAAAGCAGAGTCCATCGACATCACTAATCCCTCAGGAGACCTCATGGGGAATAAGTGACCATGTGACCCCTCCTCCCTCTTTCTCCCACCCTTCTTTAATTACCACATCCTGGTAGGAGTTCACTGCCCAAGCTCCCTCACAATTGGGAGGCTCTATCCCACTGTTCTCTTGGGTCCAGACAGCTCTATTTATGCCCCTGTGTAAAAGCCATTTTGAAGACTCATTCGTCTGATGGCCTATGGTTCTGGGCTCAGTTCAAAGTGTTGGTTTTAGTCTTGAAATCACTAAATAGCATAGAATATAGTTATCTGAGGGACTGCCCAGTCATTAAGGGGTAATTTTCTGGGTGATAAGATCTGCAGAGAAAGCCCCTTCTAAAGACTCTCTCCTCCAATGGGTTAGGAATGCAATTTCAAAATTATAGAATATACTTCCTCTGGAGCTGTGTTTGTTTTTTACATGCTCTGCATCCAAAGAGTGCATAAGATTTTCTTTTTTTCCTTCTGAAATGGTTTAATATAAAGCTGTTGTACATTTTAGGCTGACATTTTATTAATTTTGTTTTAATTGTTCTTATGAATACAGCCTACATTCATATTACTGCAGACTATTCAGCCGTATCCCAGATAGTCAACATTCACTGTCAGTGAAGCATGGCTGTGGGTCATGTACAGAGGAAGTCTTCCTGAGGTCCTCACTCTTTGCGAGAGATAAGAACATTGGGAGTCCTTTTAAAAGTAAAGGAAAAAGCAATGGGAAGGGGCAGGATTAGGAGCTCTATTCCTTTGTAGCCTTGGAATTAATTTGCTGGAATCACCAGGAAGTGGAAACAGAGGGAATATGTGTTTCAGAAAACTGTTCTCTCTGAAAAGATAGACAGAATATTTAACCAGGAATGTTGTGCTAAGTTTCATCTTTCTTTTACTGTGTTTTGCTAAAGTCTGATGTACATATTTCTCTGTGCAAATTATAAAATTGAGGGTATACTGTGTATCTCAGCCTTGCATTCCATCCTTCAGGCTGGGCAGGAGGATATTATTTTTATTTTAATCTTTTGGTAGTCTGTATATTAAATCATATCATCTCCCATCTCATAGGGAGAATGTTTTATTATTGCAGACCAGCCCCATCTTATGTTCTGTCTGGAACACTGACTTTTCTTTTGTAATTTTCAGGACTGACATTTATATTTTATTTCTCCATTTTCTAATAAGGTTTGATTTTGTTTATCTTCTGTGAGATCACTTTATCTCACACAGGAGGAGCTGAAGGAAAGTCTGTATCCTCAAGTCACATGCCTCTACAAGTAGTCCTCATTTAGCGACTGACTCATTTAGCAACCGTTCACAGTTACAACAGTGATGAAAAAGTAATTTTGCAACTAATCCTTGCATTTACTGCCTTTGCAGGTCTGTAAAGCAAAGGAAAGCTGAAGTAAGATCGTAAGCACAGTTTCACTTAGCAACCACTTCACTTAACAACTGAGTTGCCAGTCCCAATTGTGGTCACTAAATGAGGACTACCTATATGCTATCTTTCAACACTGAAAAGGCAGCATAGGTTGTGAGAACCCTGTCTCTGCCACACACCTAACTCCTGAAAAATAGGTGGTGGCAATTGGAATGACCAAGCCACAAAGGAGGAGATGGGGCCAGGGAAAGAAGATCTAGAGGGCTTCTGGGAGAGAGTTATGGGCTCAGCCATTCCACTACTATTGCATTGTCACTAATTTGTTGCATTTTATTTTCATGTACCATTAGTGTATTAATGTTTTCTCTTTGGGTAGAACATCTAATAAATAAGTCTGGAGGTTGAGTCATGGCAGCTGGACTTCTTTTCTTTTTCACTTTGGTTAGAGATGTTTTGCTACTTGTCCAAGCAGTTTCTTCAGTCTAAAAAAGTTGGTTAGGGGGACCCCATAAAAGTCTTCCAGGGTGGCTGTGTTTCTTACTAGCATGATAGGCTCGTTGAAGGGACAATAGGAGAGTCTTTGAGATGTAGAAGTCTTACTCCTAATCCCTCATTCATCCCCGGGAGATGTTAAGTGTTGCCTTCCTGGTGAACTTTTGAACTGTTCTTAATCTTCCTGGGGACTGTTGAAAGGGCAGCCTGGAAAATGGGAGACAAGTTGTGTCTGAGGCCTCCACCTCTGCTGAGGGAAGGATTTTCCACTCTGACATAAATGGATTCCTTCACTCCTCTCTCAAACCTCCTATCTTCTCTGTCCAAAATGTGAACATTATTGTCCTCAAATGAGTGTCCTTTTTCTTTTAGATGAAGGTAAACTGCTGATTCTGGTCCTGTATTGTTGCTCCTCCTGTGCTGCGCCATCCTCTTGTGTAAAGGCTCTTTGGTTTCCCCAATGTAGAGCTCTGAGCGTTCCTCACTGCACTGGATTGCATATACCACATTGCTCTTCTTATGTTTTGGTGTTCGATCTTTAGGGTGTACAAGCCTCTGTCTCAGTGGGTTAGCAAGGTATGTGGTGTTTTCCAAAAATCCGTTTTATTTTCTCTGACACCCCAGCCATGTAAGGAATGACAAGATTCTTCCTTTGACTCTGGTTCTCAGCTCTATCTGCTGTTTTTTTGTTGGATATAGAAGTATATTTAATTAAGGCCCAATTTGGATACCCACAGGCCTTATGGGCTGTCCCCATGTGTCTGTTTTCTTTCTTTTTGGTATCTATGGTGATAGGGATGGTTTCTGCCCTGTGGAGTAATGTCCTGATGACTTCTAGTTTGTGCTGCAGTGAATGGTGGGAATCAAACTGCAGGTATTGGTCTGTGTGTGTGGGTTTCCTGGCTTGCCACAGGTCCCAATTAAAACCTCACAGTCTAGAAAGGCCAGCCTGTTGTCCTTGGTGTCCTCCTTGGTGAACCTAATGTTTGGGTCTATGGTGTTTATAGGGTCTGTGAAAGCTTGTACCTCCTGGACTCTGATTTTAACCCAGATGTCATCCACATACCTGAACCAGTGGGTTGGTGCTATTCCCTGGAAAGAGCTGAGAGCTTTCTTCTCCACTTCTTCCATGTATAGATTGGCAACAATGGGTGATATGGGGGAACCCATGGCATAGCCGTGTTTCTGTTTGCAGAAGTCACCTTTGTAAGTGAAGTAAGTGGTGTTGAGATACAGGTCCAGGAGGTGGCAGATCTGGTCCATCTGGTTGAGATTACTTCTCCTATCGAGGGTGCTGTCATCTTCTAGTCTCTTCCTAACCGCTGTTAGGGCATCGGTGGTGAGGATGCTGGTGAAGAGTGAGGTGACATCAAAGGATACCATGGTTCCATCTGTATTTAGTTTTAGGATTCTTATTTTGGGAGCAAATTCTTCAGAGTTATGAATGTGGTGGTCAGTGTGTCCATCCAGAGGTGCTAATATGGTGGCAAGGTGTTTAGCAATATTATATGTTGCTGAATTAATGCTGCTGAGGGGGGCCCCTTCCTTGTGGATCTTAGGGAGTCCGTAGAGGCAGGGGATGGCTTATCCAGGATACAGACGGTGGTATGTTGCCCTATCGATGGGGCCCTCTTGTTCCAATTGTTTCAAGCTATCACCTTTTTCTTATAATTGCTGGTGGGGTCTCTTTTCAGTTTTTCATATGCATAGTGGTCATCCAAGAGGGAATTAATTTTATTATGGTAGTCTGTGGAGTTCAGGACCACTGTGCATCTTCCTTTGTCTGCCAGCAGGATGGTGATGGTTTCATCTTTGCTGAGGGCTGTCAGGGTTCTCCTCTCTTGGGTGGAGATTGGGTGGAGGAGGTTGAGCGCCGGCTAGCGCTGCAGAGATTTTTAGCCAGAGTTTTTGGGGTCCCCCTAACCAACTTTTTTAGGCTGAAGAAGCTGCTTGGACAAGTAGCGAAACGTCTCTAACCAAAAAGAAAAAGAAAAGAACTCCACTTGCCATGACTCAACCTCCAGACAATTCCACCTGGATGACTGAGAATCTTCATAAACATATCTAATAAATAAAAATACAGATGAATGACGAATATGCATTATTTGATATATTGAAATAAACAAAATACAGAATGTTATAAAAACAATTAACCAAATTAGTTATATATATAAAGCCAATGCTCCTTGATATTTTGTTCTCTTTTATTAGCAGGATTCTGAACAATGTGCAAAAGATATGTATCTGCAGGGAGACATCTGCTAAAAATTATTTGGACGTTCATTGTGTTATAGCAGCACAAAATTAACAAAATGCTTTGAGATTCCAAAGGACTGATTTCCAATATTGCACTATTAGAAATCTCTATACATTTTGAAGAAACCATGTATAACAGAATTTCCCATCCAAGTAACGTTTAAAACTTAAGCACTGCAACAAAAGTTAATGCAGAGTATTCTTGTTTAGGATTTCAGGTAATCAGCCTCCAAGATACTTAATTTCACTCCCACTCCATCCTCCAATTTTTCAGGTTTTCCCTCAGGCACTGAACACCCTATGGCCAAAAATTCTATGTTGAGAATTGAGTTGCTTTGGGTTTTTGTTTTGCCCCCTAAGAGGTTTCCTCAAATATTTATTGTATTTCTGCAGATCTTAAGGTTCCTCTGAGCCTCCTAATGTTCCTGTTTTGGCTACCAGGCGATTGGCACTCAGCAGCTGTATTTGCAATTAAAGAGAGTGATTGTAAATAATAGAAATTAAGACTGACTTGATAGGACAGCAGAGATCCATTATGCAGACTCATTAAATATTGCTAAATAGTTTCTGCTGAGGTTCCAATCCAGACCAGAGACATGGAGAAGTCCTGTTAAGGAGAAGCGATGCGTACTTGCAGATTTGGAAAAAAAAGTCATTAGGAAATTGGTGTGAAAACAAAGATTTGTCCCCCGCTCCTTCCACCAGCATCATGGTCTTTTATAGGTGTTTTCTTACAGCTGCTATACCAAAATGTATAGGGACAGTGATCGGACAGATCTCTGATATCTTATCTAGTTGAATCTTACTTACAATAAATGGATTTAGAATTGGGGCACCAATCAGTAAGCATTTTTATCTGGATTTAGGTCAGTCTAAATAATATATATTGATTCTTTTTAGGAATCTGGAAATTAGGAGGCTGTAACAATAGTTTCAGTAGTTTGTCTAGAATAAAAAACTCATTGAACTGTTACTAGCATAAACTGTGTTTATCACAGCATGGATGGGGGGGAGGAATAAAACTGTTTTTAACAGGAAAGTTTTTTTAGAAAAAGCGTGACACTGAAACAATTTCATTACAGAATATTTAATTTGAAGACTTGTAAGCACTGAAATTACTTCTTTGTATACTGATTGCTAATTTTCAACTGCACTACTTTTATTGGTTCTACAATTATATAAAAATATTGAAATTGAACACACTTTATTTTCTACTAGGTACGTCTATTTAGAAAGAATGCATTTTAAACTAATTAACTATAATCGGTTAATAGACTATAATCCTATAATCTGTTTTAAAATAAGTGCCAAATATTTCAGTGAGCCTTCATTCCAGTAAGTGGGTGTGAGAGTTCAGCCTAAAATCAGTGATTTTCATTCCATTCATTCACTGAGTTCAATACTAGCTGTAATCAACAAACATTACTGTTTGCTTTCATGAGAAACAAAAGAAGTTGCAGAATCTTTAAAATGGAAATGCTGTAGAAGTGTATAGCATATACTGGAAAGAATTAAATTCACCAGTGTATCACTACAGAATAGCATGATCAATTAATGACCAGATTATAGGTATTAAACCACAATAGCAGTTTACAAGCTGCTACATGGCACAGCACACACCAGCCAGCAAGGTGAAGGCTGAAATACATGATTACATTTTGAAAGGAAGATGAGAGCAAGAGAAGAAAAATGATGTGCATCAAATGAAATAAATACATTAAAACTCAGGATCATTAAAAGTACATAACCACAAAGCCTAATCTATCCCCACTGTGACCTAGAAATCAGAATTTAGAATAAATAACTAAGCATTTCAGGCTATACTTCTATGTACATTTCCCTAGAAATAGGCTCTGCTAGTAAACACTTTACACCGTACATTCATTATACTGCATATTCATTGCCAGGCTGTTCCTGCTTTGTTTTCCTATACCTAACCATGCGCTGCTGAAAAGTAATTTGTCTGAGCTAACATACTGGCAGAAATGTAAAGCCTGCCAAATTTTTGCCTGCCAAAATAATGAAAGGCATATCTTAATTTTTTTCACTCTCCAATTTTCCCGCGACTCGTTAATCCTGAACACTCAACACTTACGTTTCAAAGGAAAGTGATTTAATTAAGAAAAGATCATTTATACCTTCAACCCTCACCTCATTTGGAGCAATGAGATCACTTTTAAGAATGATCAGGTTTGGAGAGCTCAGTCCACTTTGTCCAGTGAGGTGTCTCTCTGTCATCACAGCATGAGGGTTAATTCCTGTAGGCCCCCCTAGATTATAAAACATGAAGGTGTCACTTTCTGAGCCTGCCGACACACAGGCTTTATAGCAGTGAGTCTTGGAAAGAGACCCGTTGCCTCTGACTTCAACCAGATGAGGTTGTAGCATCGCGGTAGCAGTGTTGCTGTTTGTCTGCTTGTCTGCTTCAAACGGGCACCTTTCCCTAGGAGCCCCACAGAAACCTGCACAGCAGGGGCCACCATACAGACTGCCTTTGTGGCACTTCATCACAGCAAGGACAGCAACAGTCAAGAGAAATATAAAGGAGACAGCGCTTAGGGCCACAATGAGATAAAGGGTTATTTCAGAATAATTTCTGGAACCTGTAATGTGTCTTCTTCCAGCATCAGGAATTACTGGGGAAGCCCTGTCCACCACAACAATGACGATCGACACAGAGGAAGACAAGGGCGGCTCTCCATTGTCCCTCACTACGATGGTAAGGTTGAATGTGGCCTCAGCGGCCTCCCTCAGTTTTCGAGTAGTCCGAATTTCCCCACTGTGAACTTCCACTCTAAAGATGTCTGGAACAGAGCTTTGGGCTAGATGAAAAAACAACCATGCATTTTGCCCAGAGTCTCCATCAATGGCTATCACTTTAGTGACTAAGTATCCAGAACTGGCTGAGTGAGGGAGCATTTCTATGGCTGCTGAATTATTCATAGAGACAGGATACAAAATCTGTGGCACATAGTCATTCTGATCCACCACATAGATGCACACGGTGGCTGTGCTACTGAGAGACGGCATTCCCGAGTCTTGGGCCTGCACGACAATCTGGAATTCCCTCAGCGTTTCATAGTCAAAGGATCTGACAGCATAAATGTTGCCGGTATCAGACTGAATGGAGACATAGGAGGACACAGGTAGCCCCTGAATTTCTCCCATTATCAAAGAATAGGAAATGTAGGCATTTGCATTAGCATCAAGATCAGTGGCCTTTGTTGTGCACAGAGAAGATCCGGGAGCATTGTTCTCAGGGATATAAACAGAGTAAGCAAGTTCTTCAAATTGTGGTGAGTTGTCATTGATATCAGAAACATCTACTTTAATGACTTTATGGGAAGACAGTGGAGGTGTCCCAGCATCTGTGGCAGTGATCGTAATGTTGTAAGTGGAAGTCCTTTCACGATCAAGGAACTTCTGAGTGACAAGAGTATAAGAATTTTTGAAAGAATTAAGCGTAAAAGGAAGGTTAGCAGGAATGCTTAAACCGACTTGCCTGTTCAGGCCAGAATCCAAGTCAGTGACACTCATCACAGCTACTACAGTTCCAGGTTGAGCATCCTCAGAGACTGGGCTGTACAAGGAAGTCAGCACTATCTCAGGGGGGTTATCATTGGCATCTACAATGTTAACTAGCACCTTGCAGTGACCAGTCATAGGAACAGAGCCCTTATCAGTGGCTTGCACATAGATCTCATAGGAGGTATCTTCCTCATAGTCCAGAGTCCCATTGACCCTCACCTCTCCTGATACTGGATGCACAGTGAACAGTTGACGCACTTTCTGTGGAGTGTAACTGCTAAAAGAAAACAGCAAGTCGCCATTGGAGCCCTCATCTGGATCCAAGGCCTTCAGTTTTACCACTAGCATGCCTGGGTCTGTGTTTTCCAACAGGGTCACCACATAAGTGCTGTGATCAAATTCTGGCCGGTTGTCATTGATGTCTAAGACCTGCACAGAGATTTGGGCAGTGGCAGATTTAGCAGGATTGCCTCCATCCAAGGCGACCAGCATCAGCTGCTGGTGAGTGCTCTGCTCACGGTCCAGGGGTTGCAGCAGCACCAGCTCCAAGAGTTTGCTGCCACGCTCCAAGTCCCGCAGGTCCAGCCCAAAGTGCTCGCTGGGGGTGAGGTAGTAGTTCTGCACCGAGTTGGAACCCACATCGGGATCATGCGCGCCCTCGATAGGAAAGCGAGACCCCGGCACGGCAGATTCGCTGATCTCCAAGCGGTACTCCTGCCGGGGGAACCTGGGGGCATTATCGTTGATGTCCAGCACCTCCACTTCCACTTCGTGCACTTCGACGGGCTGCTCGATCACTAACTCCAAGCTAAGGAAGCAGGAAGGGCTGAGTTCACACAGGGCTTCCCGGTCGATGCGTTCCTCCACCACCAGGAGTCCGCGGCCCGGATCCAGAGACAAGTACTGCTTCCCGCTTCCCGAGGTCAGCCGGGCCCCTCTCGACGCCAGGCGCCGGGGCTCCAGGGTCAAGTCGTCTGCTACCTTGCCCACCACGGCGCCTCGCGGCAGCTCTTCCCTTACCTGATAGACGAGCTCCCCGGCGGCGGGCCCCGGGCGCAGCGGCGGCGGCAGCAGCAGCAGCAGCAGGAGCAGCCTGAGCGTTTCCGCCCGGCGGCGGCGGCGGCACCAGGAGCCCGGCGGCATCATAGGAGCGGGGAAGGCTGGGCCCTTCCCTGGGAGGGGCATGGCAGCGCCTACTGGGCGCCGTCTGGAGCCCCTGGCGCTGCCGTCAAGCCGCCGCTACCGCCGCTCTGCGCTGGGGCCGCCCATCCGCCCATGTCGCTTAGTCCCCAGTCTGGCCCGCAGCTGCAGTAGCCTTTTCTCCACTTCCCTCGAGGACGGCTTGGCTGCTCTCCTCTTCCTTCTTCCCTCCTCGGCGGGTGACGCGGTGGCTGGCCCGCTGGCTCTGCTGCCGCCGCCGCCGCTGGGTTTCCCGGGAGTGAGCGGAGAGGTGGGGCGCGCACTCCGTTTCAGCACTTGGGCTGGGAACAGCGACCTCGGGGCGGGCTGGAGGCGACCGAGAGCGACGACCCAGACAGGCAGCGCGCAGACGAGACGCGAGGAGAGACGGCAGCGAGGCGCTCGTTCCCCTCACTCCCAGGAAACACTCGAGAGGATCCGTCAGACGCTGCCTCCCCGCTCACTGCAGCTCGCAGGCCAAGCTATTTCCAGCCTTGCGCCCGGGGAGCTTTTAAGCGACAAACGGCAAGGGCTGAAACGGAGTCCTTTGCTGCCAAGAACGCTTGGCAACTCCCTGCCCCAAACCGCGAACCAATCCCGCAAAGTCACCCCCTACCACTCGAACTGCAATTTCGGGGGTGGCGGGGGAGATGCCTGATCTCCAAACATTGCTTCTTCCAGACCTGACTCCAAATCTGGGATTCAGTTAGTGTGCATTCTTTCTATCCTGCATTAAGATCCCAGTATTAAAGCTGAAGTATTTTATATCTGACAGATGGTGCGCTATAGCAGAAGGCGCTGGACTAGGACGGGAAGATCCAAGTTCCAGCCCACCCTCGGCTGTGGAAGTTCCCAGGGTGATTTTGGGCCAGGCACTCTCTCAGTTCAACTTATTTCACAGGGTTGCTGCGGAGAAAAACAGGAAAAGGCAGCACTATGTACACTGCCTTGAGCCCTGAATGAAAGGCAGGGTATAAATCTAATAAATAAAGAAATAAGATGTACATTAAACGGAGACAAAGCATAGAAAAAGGGAGCATCAAAGTTATAAAAAGGTCATCAAAAAGAAACCATTGAAGCACAGGCATTTAAAGTGACTTTTTGCTGATTTATTCCTAAAGCTCTAAAAAAAAAAAAAAAAAATACATTCAGTGAAAGAGATATTCTGTGCACCATCATTACCCAATCTATTTCAGGTTACTGAAAGGTCTTACAACCTTTCTACAGAATACTGCCAAGGGAGAGAATGTTCACTAGAACATTCACTAGATACTGTTTAAGAATGGGAAAAACATCCCGCGCTTAAATAGTTTTGTTCCAGCATTAGGACAAAATGGGGCTTGTTGAGCCAAGCTGGTGTCTCTCAATGTGTTCCTAACCCTGGGGACTTGGGAGAGGACATTAGCCAATAAAGCGGTAGGCAGAGGTTTTATCAGTGCTGCTGCTAGTCAGAGCTAGCTAAGAGAGATGATGGCATAGGGGTGATGGAGAGCCAGACAAGTTCATAATCAGAGACTGAGAACCATAAAGAAGAGACTGTTTCTTTTGCCTGGGTAGGTAAGTCCGTGGTTGTTTTTTATTTCTTTGCTATGGAGAAATCAGAGCTATAGTATAATCTTGCTATTGGTTTTCTTTATTGTACGATCTTGCTACTGTTACACTTCATATTCAGGTAGGTAGGCAGGTAGGTAGATGCAAATCTGTACATTGTCTGGCTTACAACGCTCTTGACTGAACTTTATGGTAGCTAACATAAAAACCCTGTGATTTGGTTGTTCTGAATTTGCCAAGTGCACAGGTATGCACTGTGTGCATTAACTCCTGTTCAGATGAGTAGCTAAATATAAAAATTATGCTGCTTTGTTTCTGTTTATTGCCCTCTGCAGAAAGGGAGTCAAGTGTTATTAGCAAGCAAGCAAGCAAACACCCTCAAGCCAACAGCCAGAGAAGTATACCTTATGACTACAGTTGTAGCATCCACGGACTGTGTTGAAGTGACTCCATGCCTGTTGCTTGTGTTCTGCAGAGCTCTGTTCTGTGGCTATCTGTGCAGAGAAGGCTGCAAAATAGTGCCTACAGTAATTTTCCCTTCCATTGTAATTTTTTTTTTTTATTTCATCATTCCTTGAGCCAATTTTTCTTTACTTGAACTACCACACCACCTACGTTTATGGTCACAAGTTGAAAAATGAGATGGCGCTTTTTTTTACCAAGTTCTCATTGCTCCCTCTGGCAGAACCCTCAAAATATTTGAGATTTTTAGTCTATCGGAGTGCCAAAAAATTGACATATTCAAACTGAATGTTCTGTATGTCTGCTTTGCCATAAGCCTGGGAAACAATTTTTTTTCCTCCTATCTCATTCACTCCCCTAATACTCCTGAAATCTATGAATGATAAATGTGTAAAGTTTGTTGTTTTCCAACACCACTCTTGCTTTTCCATAATCATTTCAAGACAGACTTCTCCATACTTCTGTATGGATAAAGAGGTAGAGAGAAGGCAGGTGACACAAAAGTGGATGGGACAGCTATTATTCTAAAAGACAGAAATATTTTTCCTGAAATTAAAATAAATAAAGACGAGTACAAAGAGGCAGAGTTTGATAGTCCAACAGGCTGCATTATCAACAGGGATGGTGTTCCTGATAACTGGCTCAAAAATTTAAAAAACTCTTAAGAGTCCTCAATTATGCTTCCTCAGCAAAGTGGATGGAGGTATCATCTGGATGCCACAATCAACATTCTGATTAATTATTTGGATAAAAGATGGAGAGAATACTTCACAGATTGTGCTGACTGGGGTAACTAATAACTTAGAAGTCAGAAATAAAATTGAAAGCAATCTTTATAAATTAGAGAAATGGGCTGAAAATAACAGAATGAGATTTAATAGAGCAAAATGCAAAATTCTTCATTTAGGAAACAGAAATCAAATGTAAAGACCAGGGACAGGGGATTCCTGGTTTCATACTACTACTGTAAAAAGATCCTTGATTCCGTTGATCACAAACTGAGTACGAATCAGCAATGTAAAGTGACTTCCAGAAATGTAGATGCAATCAATATAGTTTCCAAATGATGGGGAGTAAATTGGTTTAACAGTATTGTGCATGGTTTAGATCCCTCCCAAAATATTTTGTCCAGTTATGGGCCCTACGCTTTAAGAACTCAGGCAAACTGAAATGATCTAGTCCAGTATTCTGTATCCCTGCTGTAGTAGCCAACCAAGTAACATAATAGCACTCTCTCACTCACATTCCCATCAACTGATACAGTCCCAGTACAGTCATTACAAGTATCAGCCACGTAATTTCTATAAATAACATATAAAAAACAGTATACGGTTTACACTGCTGTTAAAAGTACCAATAATCAATGAAGATTTTTCTTAAACAACTTACTATATTTATAGATCCCTTAGCTCCCATAATGTAGTCTACTATTTTCTTTTTCTCCCTATATGTACTTTATCAGGAGTGAGAAGCAGCATGTGAAGAAGCAATTCTTAGATGTATGTATTGTTGTACAAGGGATAATATTATACATTTTATGACCTAGTTCTCAATATGGGGGTATATAGTATCTCCGCCTATCTTTTCAAAGTACTGTTGGATGAAATCACCCAGAAATGCTTTTCCACATAGAAAATAAACTTAGAATGAGAAATATGTTGGCTTTTCCCTGGCAATTTTGTTCCTTTCTTTATTGTATCTTGTGTATTTCATTACTGTATTATTTGTTTCCAAGCTATTATTTTCCAGGCCCCTTCTACATATAGCTGAAGCAAAGGCTTACACTCACACTTCAGGGAAAAACTGGGGAAAAAGTCTGTTTCCCCATGAATCTAAATAGTCTCAAACAATTTCAGTAAATAATAATGTTTTTCATTATGCTTTTGTTTATCTATTTAAGGAGGTATCATAGAAAACAAGGTTCAACTATACTAAGCAGCACAAATTAACTTTTGAACTAAAATTAAATTCCTTATACAGTACAGTCTCGTTTAACCGACCTTTGCTTATCCGACATTCCGTCTTATCCGACGTCCCTAAAAAAAACCCAACATGCATAAATCGGCGACGAGAAAAGTGTCCCACTTGTTTGAGAGCGTGAGTGTACTCTTTCTTGTTGCTCCTGACGGTGCGGCACCGCAACGCAAAAATCGATTGCAACAGGCGCAGCAGATCGGTTTTATTATTTTTTTTACTGCACTCAATCGTTACTGTGTGTTATCCGACATTTTCACTTATCCGATGTTCTGCCGGCCCGTTTATGTCGGATAAGCGAGACTCTACTGTACTTCCATTGTAGACTCCTTGCACCAAAAATTTCTTCTCAAAGCATCTGATCTCAGTTATCCTCATCTGAAGTTCTTTGCCTCAGTTTGTTGCATAGCTGCAGAATTATTAAATTGATCATTAGCACTAATCACTTACCCTCCTTATTTTTTAATTCAAAGCTCATCTATAGGGATTAAAGTTGCAAGCCAACCTGAAAAAATCACTACATTTACAATGTAAATTATTCATTTTGGGAAGTCCTTTTATAGCTTTAAGCATGAAAAAACTATGGTCTTGTCCTTGACCTTTATCAACCCTCATGTTCAGCATATATAAGATTTAGCTTTACCTCTAACTATAAATTAAGGTTTCAATGAGACGCAATAGAATCTGAGTTGATAAAAAACTAACAGCAGTTAAAGGAGAAGGTAGGCTATGGCTAAACCCTCTGTCTTCCTCCTCCCTTCTTCATCCCTTTTCTCTCATATCTCGTTCAGGTCATGTGGTGCTCTACAGTCATTTTCTGGCTGCATTGAGGATGAAACATGGATAAGTTGATTGAAAGTAAGTACAGAAGGCAATAATAGAGTCATGAGACATGATAGGGCCATTCATTATAGAAAACAGTTAATTTTCCCAGGCCTGAAGTAGCAATAGAATGTATTAGTAAATGTACTGTTTATTTACAAAATTAAATGTAATCGTAAAAGATCCTGAGTGGGTCACCAAATATTAAGACTTTTTCAAGCATTAACCATGACTTCCATGACTTGAGATTTGTATAGTTCCACTGTCTTTCAACACAGTCTAGAACTGACACTATTTTCTCTGCAGCAAGCCCATAATTACAACACATAGCACAGTTCCTACTGGGTTGGGAATAACTGTGATAACTGGGGGAATTTATCTGAAAAAAGATGGGACAGAAGTGTCTAATTTGCTACAACCCTGCTTAAAATCCTCCTTAGAGCTTCATCTTTGATCAATAATAGGATTAAAGAGCTCAGTATGCTGGAAGGGTGTCATCCCATGTGACAAAAAGGAGGGGGGGAGTAAAAATACCTTTTGGTGGTTGTTCAGATAATGAATGAATTTGTGTTCTCTCTTGTGAAAACTGTATTTCGTTATTTCCTCATTCTCATTCCCATTCTTGCTTGATCCTTTTTCAATTAGCTTGAAAAGATTACATATCCAACTTCTATCATGTTTCCCATTCCCTTCCTTCATTCCTCCTACAAATCATTCATTACATTGCTGATTTTTGAACTAAATAAATGTGCATCTTTTGTCCTTCATTGGCAGAAGGATTACTGGGAACACTACAGCACTAGTCTGAGCAAGCATCAGCTATGATGGCTGCTTTAAACCCCTTCTGTGGTTTCTATAAGATCTGGAGTCTTTCTGCTCTTATAAAGGTCTTATAAAGACCTTGCATAAAGATCTTTCTTGCAGATTTCATCTCATGCTAGAAACAGGCAAAAAAGGCTAAGGATGTACAGTATTCATGAACCAGATTGTAAAGGAATGGAACGTAAAACCCCTGCACCTATTCCTACAACATTTGAAATTATAAATTTATCTCATGATGATCTAAAAGATAAAAAGATAAAGTCTTCTTTGAATTAAGCCTTACTCCTGGTGATTTCATGGACACATCCATACAGTTTTCTTGGCAACAGGAAATAAATGGTTTGTTGCAAACAACTTACTTCTGAAATGTTTTTTGACTTTCCACTCTAGCCCATAACCGTGGGACTTCCTGGTAGTTTTCCATCCAAGAAGGAACCAGGCCTGACCCTATTTTGCATACAAGCTGAGCAAGAACAGCCAGATGCTGTCATCGGCCAAGACAGTAATAGACTAACTTTCCTGCAACAACAAACCAATAAACAAAAACATTATACTGTAGGCATGTTTATATTTGGCCCATGTTTGCTAACTGAAGGGTAGAGCTCCAGTTTTCCTGAATAATTCCAGAAACAAGACCAAGTTTGGATGAGCTATAATCCCCTGGACTGACGCAAGGTGGCTCCAGCTATTTTCTGAGCTGAGGATTTGGTTGCAGAGTGAGCCAGGCTACCCTTGCAGAGCCCTGCTGCTTTTCAGTTCACAATTCCAAATGCAATAATGTAGAAATCAGTAATTCCACAGCAAGACCTAACAGACTAACTTAGCTATAGCTGGGACATTAATCAAACTGCTTCATTTACTCTATAGTTTGAAATCCATGCAGTTCAATTCATACACATCTATGAATCAGTAATAAAACCACACTACAGAAGTCTCTGGCATAAAAGTTCTCATAAGCAAATCAGATAGTAAACTGATTCTGATTTATCAGATTCTTATAAATCTGATCTCTGGACCGCACACTGGAATCAAATATATTTATTTCTTGCTATATTTATATCTTGCCTTTCTATTTGCATCTTAAAAGTTGCAACAAATAAAAATAAAAAATAAGATGTAATAGTAAAGGCAATACAATTAAAATAAAAAATCAATATCATTAAAATATTAATCAAAAATTAAGTGCTCCTAAAAAATAAATACAGCAGTGTAGAAAGAAAGGGGAAACCTGATTTAGTTTTCTGCTCATCACTCACATAAATGATTTGATTAATGCCTAATTGCAGGGATGCATAACTACAGTACTGTCAGCTTGAGAGCCACACCAGGATGAATCATATCAACCAGAAGTTCCCAGACTTTGAAATACTGAGGACCCTTAAAAAAAGAAATACAGAAACATGTGGAAAAAGATGCAAATACAACAAATTAGGTTGGGTGAGAAATAAATATGCCACTTATTAAAAAATGTATATTTGCAGGACTGCCTCCCCCGCAATGTCATCTGATGGGACCCAGAAGACATGCCTTTTCTGTATCAGCATCTGCCCTTTGGAATGATCTCCCCCACCAAGGTTTGGTTGGCACCAACTCTGCTGGCCTTTAGAAAGGCCTTAAAAAGTTGGCTACTTCCCCAGGCTTAGGGCTGGGATGAGTAAATTCCCATTGGGAAAGGGTATGAATGTGACCCGGGGCACCTATTATTGATTATTTTTGTTTATTGGTGATTTTTTAAAATCTTGATTGTTTTTTGTTTTAAGCCACTCAGAGTCTTAGAACACTGCCAGAAGATTGGTCATGTTTACTACCCTACAAAAACGTTTCTCTTTTAAAAAGCTAAAAATTTAAAACAACAGATAAAAATACAGAACTTCACTAACACAAACACATCTACAAGCACTCCAAAGATAGGTTATAATATTACATGCCTTACTAGAAGTCATCAACGAGTGGGAATCCATCAACCAATCATAGCATTGGTGTGATTGGCAGGTTTTGACAGATGGTTTAGACATCGCTCAAATTTCACTCAGGGCTTCATCCCCTGCTTTCCCTGCACAGGTGAAGCATGCATAAGCTTCAACAGTATTTCTGCACTGCTTGCACAAGTCTGATCATTTTAAAAAAAAAACTGCAGGCCCCCAAAGTTGCTTATGTCCTCCTTAAGGGCCATGACCCACCATTTAAGAACCCCTGATTTATTTTATCTAGAATATTTGTACCCTCATGGTGGAACCTAGCTGCCAATAAATCAGAATGTTAAAGCCACTGGTTTGAGGGCAGCATCAGCCTTTGGGCAGTATGACAAGAGTCACGGATGTTCATGGGTGACTTTGTCTCTTAGGCTACCTACCTCACAAGTCTGTGTAAAAAATCTGAGTGCCTGCTGAAGATCCCCACCTCTGGAATGTGATGGAAAGGGATTCAAAATTGGGCATTCTCTCCTCTGGAACAGCTTGCCCCCAGTGCAAGAGCAGCTCCCACTCTCATCAACTTGTAAAAACGTGGCCTTCCAGAAGGCATCACAGACTTGTATTTCTTTTATTGTATATTATTGTATTTTATTATTACTATTTCCATTGGCTATGGCAGTTGCTTTTGTATACTGCTTACAGTCACCTTAACTGAAGCTGTTTATAAATTCAATAATAAACAATAAATAAAAATATATTCTCAAAGCAATTCAGACATGGGCTTGCTGATTCAAGTACACAAACTGATGACTGGAGAACAAGCAAACTATTAACTAACGATTGCACATGTTGCCCAGTTAAATATAAAACCTGGAAATAACAGAGAGCGTTTTATATTGTTTACAATAGAAATAGTAACTCTGATTGTGCTCCAGTTCTACTATAGCTCTATAATTCATTGTCAAATGGAGGTGAAATGTCATTATTAGAAGTCTTTGGGTTACAGGTAACGTTTCTAAAGAAACAACAAAATTATTTTTAATGTAATAATCAGTCAGAACCTAAAGTGTGTATTGCATACGTAGGGGCGTTTGCACACACTACACCTAAGCTTCAGACTTGCCTTTTTGCTGCTTGACCAGGCAGAATGGGAAGGAAAGCCTGGCATGAATCTGGCTGGGATTGGGCTCTGCCCGTACCAGCCAAGCCAGAAAAAATGACACTCATGTCTTTGCAGTCAACCAGACTGTCTAAGCAAAGGAGGCGGACATGTAAGTTTATATCTTTCTTACCTCTAGTTGTATTGAAAATACTGGGACTTACGCACCGACTAAAGAATGTAACTTCTCTTCATTTGTTTTTAATAGAATTTGATGCCCACAATTTTGGTTTATGGGTTAAAACTTCTCTCCATTTTTTATATGTACATATACTTATTTAGTTCAGTAGGACTCTACTGACCAGAAGTGTGCCCAGTGAGTTTAGGATTCCAGCTGAACTGATGCCTCTTAAATTCTTTAAATTGTTTTAATTACTTATGTCCCTTATCAGCAATATTAAAAAGGGGGGGGGAGGAGTTAAAGGAAATACAGAAGGAAAACTTTCTCTCTAAGCATTCAAGATTTTCACCATTCACACTCTAGAAGGATGGCAAGTTATTTCTCCTTTTGGGTTCAGTTATCTGGGTAAAGCAAATTTTACCCAGAGGGCTAAATTTCCTAACCCAGAGGGCTAAATTTCCTAACCTTTTATTATCAGAAAATGCCATCCATCTAAACGGGAAGATTTTTTTCTGCCTATCTGACTGTCTTGCAAACCCACTACATTTCTGAAGGGTTTCAATTTAACTTTAATTGAATTGTATTATTTAAAACAGTTTCCTGAATCTGTGATATCAAAGTGATGAAAAAAGTCAGTAATATCTCAAATTTTAGTGGTTCAGGGCATCTCAAAAGTTTTTTTTTTAATTGATATGTTCTGCTTATTAACTACTTTAATAGTTAATATAATATTTATCATTTGAAGAGCAAACTTGACAAATTAATATCAGAACTGATTGTTACCTAATTTAGAAAACTTGCTGTACACAGGTGCCATGAAAACTGTAATTAGTTTTATAAGTATTGCAGGTTTCATTAAAAAAATAGGATTAAAACCCAAAAACTTCAGTAAATTAAAAAGATTAGAGACTAAGCTCAAAGAAATTGAAAATTTTTACAGTTACTGCTCTTTAAGTGGAAAGAGTAAATAATTATGTGCACTGGTTACTGAAAATATTTATCAAATTTAATTTATATGACATCTAAGTGCTATAAATATGGGAATTGCTCTTCAAAATTATTGTTAAAAATTCTAAATCCACAGATTTGATTAATAACAAATATTGTCTTAATGAAAGAAGTAACAATGGATGGAATAAGCAGATTCATAACAAATTTAAAACTGGATAAAACTCTAAGCATAAAGGTCCTGAATCTGGACAGTACATTGTTTTTAAAGAATTCATAACATATTTATGTTGCATCATACAAGTACAAACGTTCCTAACTCTTTGAACCAAATTTCACTTCTGATTATTCCTAACCAAAAACCTACAAAATCATCATGTTGCACTGTCAAATCAAGATCCAAAGATATTAAATCAAAATTTAATTAATTATATATCAAGATTTAAGTAATTATACATCACCAAATATGATATATAAATATATATGATTTGGGACTATTCCTATAAGAATAGAGTGACCTGGAAGTGTATTAATAAAATACCTTTTGCTAAATATATCAAAACTCCACTGTTCAATTGTTTAAAATAACTGCCTAGAAGAAATGAAAACTCCAGACTACCCAGTTCTTTTCATTTGATATGTAGAATAAATATGTTTTGGTTTGTTTCAGCTTTTATACAGCTATGAGGAAGCCTAGCATAGGTCATAACATGTATCTGAACATTTCAGTGCAAACACTGAAAACCTCTCTGTGAACTGCTAAGATGCACAAAAAAGACGAGGATCAGGCTGTTCCTTTTATTTATAATTCTGCAAATGGAACATCTAATACTACTACTTACTTATTTATCATAATGGTCTTTGAGTAATGAATGGCAGCAAGAATAAATCAATAATTCATCTAGAAATATATAGCTGTCTGTTTAAGGTACGAAAACTGCACAACCCATGCAAACCAAAAGCCATTCCCATTTATTTCTATGGAAGAGGAGAGCAAAATCTGTCCCACTCTGTTAAATAATCTTTTCAAGTTTAAAACATAATTTTAATTGTGCCCTTCAAAATATACAAGTTCAATTTGTGATTTTATTCTTTCTATTAATACATCTGTGGGAATTTTCTTAAAACAACCGGAAGCAATGAAAAATAAAAATAAATGAACGCCCTGATTCTCACATAGACTTAAATATACATGAACATACAACCTGCCAGTCAGCCATTCAAAAGATTTATTTGTTTCAGTCACAGACCATAACAAATGTAAATAAACACAACTAAACAAGAAATATGGTAACAAGATAAACCATAAATAAAATTATTAATCTAAAATATATAAATTATAAATAAAAATATCTACAGCATTCCAGTGCCAGATATCTATAATGATATAGGAGCGAAGGTACTGAGGTAGTGGCGACAAAAAACACCTCAAATCTTTGTTGCTTTGATATCTTTACACAGATTCACTGTATTATGGTCAGTATTCACTGTATTTGCTACCAGTGACCATAATAAAGACTACTATTATCTTGCTAGAATACCAGTGTACGGCTTTTTATGTCGCTCTTATCTTGGATTAGCCTTAAATCTACTGTACATTTGTAGAATAATAATAGAATAATAGTAGGTATATACTATGTTAATTTGACTGCAACCTTTTAAGCAAATAAATAAATCACCAAGAATATAATAAAATGTCTTATATGAGTAAAATAACAAGTGCAATGCATGTTAAAGACAAGAAGTCCCTGAGTCAAAACCTGATCAACTAAGAATTTCCTTGGAAAACCATTTTCTTTGCCTAAGCTTGTAAAATGGGGATATTAATTTTGACCAGCTTTTCAAGACTGCAGTGGTAAGGATTACTGAGATGAGAAATGCTTTAAATGAAATGTTGATTATAATACCTTCATTTCCAAGCTACTACAGTGCTGAGGATAGTCCTTTTTGCTAGTGTAATCTAACACCATATTTTGTGTGAATGTTACACAAACTGATATCAGTTGTATGGACTGTGGTTATATCAGTTCTCCTGTTCAACAAGATGACATCTTCAGTGGATGGTACACAACAGAATCTTGTGGAAATCAAACTAATAATATGAACGTTTTAAAAGTATTTGTTTTTATCTAATGATTTATCTCTGTTAATGGATGAAAGTGCAACTACCAATCCTAGATTGGTGCAAATGTGGAGGGGCCCTGACTTTTAGGTTAGCTACGCTTTAACTATGTGAAATTAATAAGTGTTAGTAGATATGACAATTTTACCGAGGCCACACAAACTTGAAAGGCAACCAGACTCTTATTTTACCTACCAGAAATTTGACAAGTGCTTCGTTGACGGAACTTATTCTACCTTTTGTCCAAGCTTGTTCTAGAAAAGTTGTACCCAATTTAGTATAAAACTCAAGGGTCCTTCCAGCTTTCCAAGATGATAATCTAATTCATTATCTTCTAGAATAAGGTTGAGTGAAAGGTAGATAATCCAGATCCAGTACTCTGAGAATAGCCAGCCTAGCCCTGGATTGGTCTGGGGATTGCAACTCATTCCCATTTCTGGAACTTAATTCAGGAACTCCATTCTTGCTGTGAGGATTCTCCTTGTATAATTTAAAAAACTCATCCCCCTTCAGAGCTGTTTCTTTCTGCTGTTCTTTAATAGAGAAAATATTACAGCCCAGACACTATATATAGCCACAGCCTCTTTTTATCCCTCCTATCCATTTTTTTTCCAGGAAAATAGTGATTTCAGTGTCTTCTAAACCTTCAGCCTGAGTCTAGCACAACCTCTCATAGACATCTTGTATGGAAATATTTGACCACAACAACTTACTTGCATGGATCACATCCACAACATTTCCAAAGCAATCAGTAATTGTTTCTGGATGCAATTTGACTGGTCTTCTGAAAATGTTGCTGGTTGATCCCCTACACGACCCAGTATCCAAAGGATTGTATTATCATGATCTCTCCAGCCATTCAAAAGGCTGGGATGGGGTAACTGCAAAGGTTTATCTGAGTTAGGATTTTATTTATTTATTTTATTTATTTTATTTATATGCTGCCCATCTCCCCCAGGGAAAATGACTAGATCCAATTGCCTTCCCTCCCTTACCCTTCCCACCAAGGAACTTTGGTAGGCACATACCAACGTCTTCTTCATGTTCTCCTCTTTCAGTGCCACATAGAACCAGAACAACAAAAGTTATCATGCAGAACTTTGCAGAGGCTTTTGAACTGGCACAGGGCAAGGTGTCATTTGTTTAGCTTCAGGAAAGTACAGATTTATTCTGAATTCAGGCTTTGCCCTAAGGCAGAGCACAGCCCTAAAAATACCCAAAGCTCCTCAAGGAATTGTTGCATGGCAACATGCCTGATTTGTGCTATAATATGCATAGGGTTTTGGGGGGGGGGCAGAAGGTTGTGCTCTCACATTAGTCTTGACTCCTGATGACCACCCAAACAAGTCCCAGGCAATATTTTTGGGAGTAGCTTGTCCTTGCTTTCTTTCTAGGGCTGAAAGAGAATGACTGGCCCAAGCTCACCCAGCTGGCTTCATGCCTAAGGCGGGACTAGAACTCACAGTCTCCCCATTTCCAGCCTGGTGCCTTAACCACCACGCCAAACCAGCTCTCTGTAGTATAATATAGTATCTGTTTTATATATACTTTGCCAATGTTATTTAAGAAGAGACAAGCATTTTGTCTTTTTAAAAAATGAGCAACTATAACCATTAATTTTGATATAAAATGGCACAACTTCTTGCCTTAGTTTTTTCAATAAAAACCAAGGCAAGAAGAGCCTGGATGGACTAGAATAAGGATTCATTTATATCAGCATTGTATTTCAAAGAATTGCAAGCCACATGGTACTTGGAAATTCATAAACATTGTGTGAATACAATAGCACTTTCACTTTTCTATCCAACTGCTTTTCCTTTGAGATGGAGTCAATTAATATCCAATGAGAACCCTAAACAGTACTATCATAACAGAGGGGAAGAAATATAAACCAATATGTTCTATTTGTCATTGAGTCAATAGAGCAATGATGACATTAGGCCCTAAATTTAATAATCTTATTTGGGGTTTGCTTTTCTTATTTGGAAATAGACCCTTTTGTTGCAGAAAGAATAAATACTAAAATGAGCATTTTTCATTATAGAATCACCAAATATAAATAGTGGAAGGGATCTTGGAGAACATCTACTCCAACCCTTTGCCCAGTGCAGGAACCTAATACTACAGCATCCCCAACTGATGGCCATCCAACCTGGGTTTAAACATCTCTAGGAATGGAGAAACCAGCACCTCCCAAGAAAATTCCATTGTTGAGCAGCTATTACTGTTACTACTTCCTTGTAATTTTAACCCATTGTTTCTTGGTTCTCCTGGAATAACTCTGGACAATTCTACCCCATCTTTCACATGACAGTCTTCCAGAAACTTAAAGACAGCTATTAGTCTTCTCCACAGTTTTCTTGTCTCCAAGCTGAATATACTCAACATCTCCAACTGTTCATCATAAGTTTTTCTTTCCACACTCCTTACCACCTTAATCACTCTCTTTTGGACCCACTCCAGTATGTACAGACCACGCTATCTCCTTCCTATGAAACATTTCTAAAAATAAGAAAATATACTGAGGGGAACAGTGTCACTCCTATCATGACTCTTGTCAGCCCATAAGGCTGTTCTTGTGTCCATCCTGTTTTCTGGATTATCATTTTACATATTGGACGGTACAGGATCCTAGACTTCAAGCTGCCCCACTTCATTTATTCCATTTTGAATGTGTAAAAAGTTAGGACAATTCACGTTCCCTCAGTAAATGAAATGACATCCATTCCACCCCTTTCTTCTCTAAATCACTTCCTTAATCTTTCATTTTTGGATCAGAACACATACACACTCTTTGGTATATGCTTTCCCATCCCACCCAAGCAAGACAATAGATATTTGAAAGAGCTGCTTACCACCAGAATGGCATTAAAATGGTCACTCTTCACCTTCTGTACTTGAATGCAGGATGCTGGCACTTGCAATAATCCCGCCCCCTTGGAAAGGTTCCCGGCATCTCTGTTGGGCATCAAGTTGTTATTGCTAGTCCCTACACCTAGGGCTGCCCTATATAAATAGGTGTGCGTAAGCTTCCCCATCCCTGCAACCTCAACCATCTCTGGGGTAAAATGAGAGCTTGGAAGCATGCGCACATTGTACCGGTACTTCTCATACTCATCCGTGGGGCAACAACAACTGCAAGAGGGGTTAGTCCTACAGTGGAAAAGTCGAATAGCAAAAAGGAAAATGATAAATCCAAAAAAGACAAGGGAAAGGCAGGCCAGAGCAATGATCAAGTAGAAGTTCAAGCTGGAAAGCTGCTGCCCATGTGTTTCCAGGCTGTCATCAAAATCTGGGAGTGCTTGTGGGAGAGTGTCAGCTAGTAGGATGCCCAGAGTTACAGTGGAGGAGAGGGGAGGCTCCCCACTGTCGGTCACCAAAACCACCACTTTGTGCTTGATGGGGTCACTAGATCTCATTGAGCGACTAGTCCTAAGTTCCCCAGCATTTGGTGAAACCTGAAATAAGCTGATGTCAGAAGAGTGCAGGAGGCGGTAGGAAAGCCAAGCATTTTGCCCACTGTCTGGGTCATGGGCCACCACCTTGGCCACTAAATAGTTGGCATCTGCCAAGCGTGGCACAATTTCCACTGCCACTGAACCATTCCTCACATCTGGGTACAAGATGACTGGGGCATTGTCATTCTGGTCTAGGATGGTAATACTGACAATAAAAGTGGCAGTCAAAATCGGGAAGCCATTGTCCTTTGCCTCTACCTGGAAATGAAAATTCTGGAGTTGCTCAAAGTCAAAAGTGTCTTTTGCATAGATGATTCCACTGTCTGCATCAATGGCCAAATAGCTGGACAAGGAGCTGCCCTGGATGTCAATGTCCCTGAGAAAGTAAGAGACCCGACCATTCTCCTCAAGGTCTGGATCAGAGGCTGACATCTGGAAAAGAGACACCCCAGGCTTATTGTTCTCTGTTACGTAAATTTCACGCATCTGATTGAGGAATTTGGGAGGATTGTCATTCACATCTGCAATCTGCACCCACAGTGCTTTCTGAGTGGCAATGGGAGGGGAACCCAGATCAGAAGCAGTGACTGTAATGTTGTATTCACTGACCTGTTCCCGATCAAGAAGGCCACTAGTGACCAGACTGTAGTAACTATCAAAAGAGGACTTGAGTTGGAAGGGGATGTCAACAGGAATCTTGCAGATGACTTTCCCATTGTCTCCAGGATCTTCATCAGTAATGCTCAAAAGAGCCACCACCGTGCCCAGCAGAGAATCTTCTGGGATGGGGCTGGACAGCGACGTGAGTGTAATCTCGGGGGCATTGTTGTTCACATCAGTTATTTCCACCAACAGTTTGGCTACACTGGACATGCCGAAGACTCCTTTATCCCTTGCCTCAATGAACATCTCAAGCAGGGGTTTTTGGACATTTAAAGCACCGCTGACTTTTATCTCCCCATTTTGGGAGTTGATGCTGAACATCTTCTGTAGCTCAGGGGATGTGCTGTTGCTAAACGAGTAGAAGACCTCTCCATTCTGACCTTCATCTAAGTCTGTGGCTTGCACCTGAGTGACCAGAGTGCCTCTAGGAGAGTTTTCCAACACACTGGCCCTGTAGACAGAATGCTCAAAAGTAGGAGCATTGTCATTTGTGTCCAGGACGGTTACTACAACCTGGGCATCTCCAGACCTCTGGGGGCTCCCTCCATCTTTAGCTGTGATAGTAAGCCTGTGTGTGGCCTGCTGCTCCCGGTCCAAGGGCTTTTCTAGTACCAGTTCAGGATATCGGCTCCCATCCCCGCGAGTCTGCATTTCCAGTCGGAAATGCTGGTTGGGGCTTAGCATATAGCTCTGGACGCTGTTGATGCCTTCATCGAGATCTTGGGCAACAGGGAGGGTAAACCGAACTCCCGGAGCCAGGAACTCAGCCACGTTCACATGATATTCGCCTAGCAGAAAAGTGGGAGCGTGATCGTTCACGTCCAATATTTTAAACTGCACTTTATAAAGCTCTAGGGGGGTTTCTAACACGAGTTCGTAATTCAGAGAGCAGGTAGGTTTCTGTGCACAGATCTCTTCCCTGTCGATGGGCTCGTTAACAGACAAAGCTCCGGTGCTCGCACTGAGGCTGAAATATTGCTTACTTGAACTGGTGATCATGCGGAATCTGCGGGAGGGCAGCCTAGCCGCATCAATGCCCAAATCCTTTGCTAGGTTCCCGACGGGCGCGCCGCGCTCAGTTTCTTCGGCGATGGAGTACTCTACTTGCCCATGCACGGTGTAGAAAATAAGGCAGCACACCATTAAATAGACCCGCATTCTTTTTCCCTGGCTTCCTTCCCGCTCAGCTCCCTGCAGATCGAGTCAGTCGTAACATAATCCCCCGTTTTCAACAAAGAGCCGTAGAGAGCGATGCCGGAGTGGACGGGAGAAAAGGCAAAGCCATGAAGTCCGCTTGCTGAAACGCACGGGGAAAGCACGGGCTCTTCCGGGCGCCGGCCGAAGACATGGCTCGCCCTTGGTCCTCCCGTGCTGAGCCAGCTAGAACTAGTCCTTCGCCAAGGCGGCCGCCGCCGCCGCCGCCGCCGCCGGCTCGAGATGAGATCATGTGTAAAGAGGAAGCTCTCCAGCTCCAGGAGCCGGCACCACCTTGGGCCACAGCGCCGCCTAGAGGCCTCTTCCACAACGGCGAGATCCGTAGCCCTTCCCGCGGCATCGCGAGGGTCGCCAGGAAATGGGAAGGCGCCGGAGCTGAGTGAGGCGTGCAGAATCGCCGAATCTGCAAAATAACGGGCTGCGCTGCGGAAGGGACGCGTCCTCCTCTTCTTCTCCGTAACTGACCGAAGATGGGGCCGTTCTAGAAAAGGAAAACCTTTTTCCAGCCGCGGGTCCCGGTTCCTCCCCCAGTAGGAAAATGACCAGCCAAACCGGGCGGCTTGCTAGTCGGGGGGAGCGCGTGCGGGGGAGCGGCAGGTAATAGGCGACGCGCATCTCGCAGGAGCGGTGGCCCGAAAGAGATCCAAGATCGGCAAGAGCCTTCTGGGGGGCTCCATCCAGGAAAGCTGCCCGAACAAACCTGGAGTGAGCTGTTTTTTATCAGGAGGCTCTGCTTCCTCCGCGGCCTGCGGCATAGGGTTGACGGTCGAAGCCGGAAAGCCAAAAAGGACCATAAGAAATAATGGCAGCTGAAAAGGACGGTCCACTCATTGTAACCATGATAAAACACGATTCTGAAATGGACTGAAATTAACCACAGAAATAAAATTAGTTGAATTGGATTGCTGCTTTTGCTGTATGGTTTAGAAAAGCAGATTTTATTGAGTTGAAAATGGGCCCTTTAGGCCACTGAATTCAGCACAAGCATCAGAATTAAAGTGTCTCTGACACATGACTGTCCAGCCTGCACACTCCTAAGCACATCCAACCAACGTTCAATCAGAGTCTACCGTCCTGTGACTTAAAATACATTATTCCATGTCCTACCCACCAGGATGACAGAGAACAAGTCTTAGGGTCTTTTCCCACTTCCACCTAACACAGCATGAACATGCTCCAGCAACATTTTTTTTTCTGCTGTGTCCTCGTGAAACTCCCCTACTTCCAGGTGCCCCTGCACAAAAAACTTGGTGCAAAACCAGAGCAGCACAGCCACGTAGCCATTCGTCAAAACATAACTCCTCTCCCCTCCAGCTCCATCCCACACTAAGAGTGAGAGGGGGCATGTTTTCCCACCGGCTGGTGAGTTTGGTTTGAGGGAAGTGAAACAAAGGCAGCAGGATCCACAAAACTCTGCCCTTAATATGCCCTTTACAGGGCAAGTAAGAACAGCACCATTCGTTGGTGTTATGCCTGTAGAAAGACAGGGATTGCCAGTGGAGCAGTGAATTTTATGCCAGTGTAGTTTTCTGCCAGCTCAAGGACTAGTGGTTAGCACTTCAATTAATTCATGAGAAGAGTCCTTAGCCTTCTTCTGTGTGACATTATTTAGTGTACTTGAAGCCCATTATTTTGTGTCCTGTGCTCTGAAACAGGTCATTGAATTCAGCTGTCTCAACTCAAGGCTAAACATTCAGTTCCCTAAGTATCCTCATAGCAACTGGTTGCAAAATTGCTGATATGCTAACATCTCACTTTCAAGAGATTTTAAATGCAGAAGAAATGGATGCTCTGTGACAGAAAACTTCCTCTTATAACAACCACTCATTTTTTTTTAACAAATCAAACGTGTACATATAATGTATCAAAAACAAGAACTGGAGGGGCAGGTGCTAGCCATTTATTTTATTTCCCTTTATTTTTGCTGCTTCAGAATTAGCAGCAGATTGGGGTAGAGTACTAACTGAATGACGTACTTCGCATTCTCCTGTTGGTTAGCTTGAGAGAATATTGTTTGGCTCACATTTCCAGATTAGCAGGAGTGAAGATTATTGTAGATCAGTTTTAATTTGTTTTTGGGGAGGTGAGAATGTAAATAATAGTGTTGTGGAAGTACCCTTACTTCCAGTCTCCTGATTATCTTCACTGCCTTTTTTGCATTCAGTTTGTCTGAACCCCTCTCAGTATGAAGTCCCTAGAAGTAAACACAGGATTTGAGATGATCTGATCCATGAAAAATAGACAAGAATTATTGCTTCCCATGATTTGGAAATCATACCTCTATTGATGGAGCCTAAAACTACATTTGTCTTTCTCACAGCTACAGTGTGGTATCCTACTGACTCATATTCAGCTTACAATAAATTACAAATCTAAGAGGTTTTTTCACATATGCAGGTATTCTGTCCTCCTATATCTCTGCATTCTCTTAATTAAGAACTTACATTTCTCTGTGTGAAATTTCATTTTCTTATTTTAGCTCACTTTTTAAACTTAATAATAGTAGACTAAATGAACCAAATCAAGATTTTGTTTCTGTCCTCCAGATAATTAGCTACTCTATTCTGTTTTGTATCAACTGCTCCTTGATATGCATTCCTTCCACTTCCTCACCCAAGTCATTAATAAAAATAAAAATACTAGGCCAAGGAACAAATCCTCTGGTTTCATATTTGATACTGCATTCAAATTCAATTAAAACCCATTGATAAACAATCTGTGAGAATGATTTCTGAACCAGTGAATAGGTCCAATTAATAAACATAGAATATTTTTATTGATTTATTTAACAAATTTATATAGCTGCTCATCTCACAAAATGTGACTCTGGGCAGCATACAATACATAAGAACACTAAGTAAAAGCAGAAAAACAATAAAAGAAAAGAAAAACTTAAGATAGTGGGAGAGACAACCATCACTTAACATCACACAAGCATCTTGCGGGCTCACCATGGGACCCCCAAGGTTGATGGAAGAAAACACGTCCTGAGGGCTTTCTGGAAGACAAATAGGGATGGGGCCAATCTTACCTCAGGAGGAATGATCCTGGCTGGAATGATGTGTCATATATGTACAATAACAG